>NW_027505356.1:0-212894 GCF_021521415.1 Bidens hawaiensis
ACCACCTCTTGACACAATCGTTGTTGCCATCACTGTCAATCATCCCACTAGTCGTTGTAAAAGGGAATATAGTGGGTGACCCAGTTTAGCCACTCCACTTTTTCTAGAACAACATATTTTAAGGTGAACTCATTTTTGGTCAAAATTTATTTTATCTCATTATCTAATCCAACATATCCACTTCGTGAGGCTTACTCTATTGGTGTTACTACAATTTTTATTATAATGATTATTCTTATTTATATCATTATTACTATTTAAATCGCAATTACTACTATAATTATAACTATTAATATTCTAGGGTTAGGTTAAAATACAAATCACATAAAAAAGAGAAGTGTGAGAAGTAATCTAGTCTATTAATCATTGAGTTGAATAGTTGTGATTAATTTGAGAATAAAAAATGATGGAAATGACATATATAGAATAGTCTATTTATTGACTTTCTCTCTCCACATGCAATGCACACGTTAATTCCCCCATCATTTTAAAACATTCATAACGTTTTCATACGATGATTTTTTTTTAAATCACCATAATAACAAACAGTTTTTTATCTTTAATATTAGTACCATATTAATGTATACATAAAAAAATTAGTGGTTTTTATACATTATGTTGTTGGTTTGTTATTGTGTTTTTTTTAATTGAGTTTTCTATATTGTGTTATAGGTTATGGTCATTGTATTTTTCAATCGTTACACATATTAAAGATAAAATTTAAAACAAAACGTACGTCATTGTGTCTTTATGCTCATTATTTGTCTCTTGTTCGTTATTGTGTCTTTCTACTCATCATTTTGTTTTAATCATTGTGTATTACGTTCATTGTGTGTTATGTTCAGGTCATTGTGTATTATATAATTACCATTGTGTTTTACGTATCAGATCATTTTGTAATATGTATACACCATTGTGTTTTATGTTATTGTGTAATATGCATTAATCATTGTGTTTTATACTTTTATGTATTAGATATAGTTGTTATTTTATTATTATATTTACATATTAGAATTACACAACGTTGTTATTTTATTATTACAATTTTCAGATTTAATCACTTTTGAAAGAAAACACACACACAATGATAATCATAAAGACACAACGTTAAATAGAGAGAGACAATGATGAACGTAAGACACAATGACATAATTTTTTTTATTTTTATAAAACAAAGTCATACTCATATTAATATAAAAAACTCTTATCATTATGGTGAAAATTTTTTTTAAATGTCAAATGAAAAAGTTATAGACGTTTTAAAATGATGAGGGGAATTCACATGTGTCTTGCATGTGACTAGAGAAAATATGTGTTTTCCTTTTATCCTTTGATCCACACTTGACACATGGCAATAAATTATCTTTCTTATTTTTGTTAACCTTTTTATATTATAACGATTATTCTTATTTATATCATTATTACTATTTGAATCGCAATTACTACTATAACTATAACTATTAATATTATTATCATCAGGGTTATTTTAATAGGAGAAGATTCATGTACATAATAATCTTAACATGCAAACGTAGGAAACAATAACAATCTATCAAAAATGAGAACGTAGAAAACAATATCAACTACAATACCAATCTACATAAGTAATGTTTTATAATAACAAAGAAAAAACCTAATAATAACAGCAAAAGAATCAACATTAGCAACAAAATGATAACAACAAATACTTATAACATAAGAAAAAAAAATTAATAATAACAAAATGTAAATCAACAAATATTTATAACATCTCATAATCGGAAATCAGCAAATACGAACAAAAAATAACAGCAAACAATTGTAAAAACAAGCCTAATAATAACAAAGTATTTAATCCAAAAACTGTTTTAATATTATTATATGTGTAATTTCATATCATTTAGCCAGTGGTTTGTTTTAGACAAATTAAATAAATCAAGTCCATCATGAACTAAAATTTATGTTGGTCGGAGACGGCAAACATAGGTGCAGAAACGGAGTTTTGTGTTTAAACCGGTTTGGGTTAAAACTTCAAAGTAGTTTTTTACCAAGAAAGGATAGAGAGAGGTTGACTGGTTTTAAACGGGTTTGGTTCAGGTGTCACACCCCAACCTAAGGCAGAAATGTCGAGGCGTGATCCGATTTCTCACAGCTCGAAGATACTATCATAATATAAATTTGACAATATCTAATTAATTATTTTATTTCAATTATACACACAATATTCAAATACAATAAACACTTTAAATATATAAATATAAGCTCAAATAAAGGTTAACTTCATTTTATCATAAGGTCTTGTCTATGTGTTCAAACTTTAATCTTCAATACAAGCAACCTGCATATGCGTAGAAAATGTAGTTTTTTCAATACAAAGTTGAGTGAGAATATCACCAGTTTTGACACAACAATATAAATAAGCATAACGTGACAAGTGCGGTAAGTATAATCAAACCATAAACAAGTATGTAGACCGTTGCCAAGCGAATCGGGCGTTGGTCACTAGCAGGACACCCGCTATATGATTGATTGAATAGTAATCCCAATATACGAATGATTGAATGGTACACAAGTAAGCAAGTAGCACGTATGTTTGATTAAGTCATTCACAATAACACGTATGCATTTTTTTGGATATATACATACATATATATATATATAGTATGAAATAAGGATACGTACGCATATGTCCCCAAAACGTTTAGAAAAGTTGTAAAATAGAGGAATGATAAACTCACCTTAAACGATTACTAAATGCGATTAAACGAGCTAACGAATAAGCGAGTCGTCCACTACATGTCAAATGATATATATAATTCAGAATCTTAGATTTTAGAATATGATAATATAAATAAAAATGAACTCGTGGCCATTGGAATCAATCTAAACGGACGTCTAGAACTCAAGTTATGTTTGTTTTAAGATTTAAGCGAGCTGGCACTGACCAGAATCCGAACAGAGAGTCGGAAGTCAGGTTTTGGTCAGTAGCCTTAAAATCATGTTACGAGAATAAAAGTCTTCTGGACCGAACATTGAATCCGAGCAGAAGTATGAGAAAACGGATAGTCAAACTTGTTGACTATTTTGCCTTTTAACGAGTTTTAAACGATTTGACCGGTCAACACCCTTCAACCACCGAAATTTATTGAAGGTTATTGACTAGGAAATGTATATGAATGATTCCTATGTTTAAAACTTACCCGGAAAGTGAAAGAATCAAGAGATATGATGAGTCAAAGGTCCATACGCATGCAAAGTCAAACGAACAAACATTGTATCTTCAACGAATAAGCAAAAACCGAAAGGTTTGGTGATGTTTAGAGGTAGGAGACGGCTAGGAGGTATCTCTAGGGTTAGGATACAGGTTTGTGACAGAGAATTATGATGTGTTGATATAGAGATTACAAAAACGAACTATATTTGGAAGATTTACTCATTTAAGTAACAAAATACGATTTTAATAAGAATATCGATTTAATAAATCAAAGATTTCGTGATTTATCAGTAATTTAAGAATATGTGCTTGTATTTTAGTTATAATCCTTTTCTTGGACCTTAATTTACCCGATTTATGCCAAAAATAAGCGATTTGGATACTAAAAACAAATTAGGAAACAAAATAAGCTATTTAATGAGAAAATCTAGTACAATAACTAACAAAATTTGGCTTAGACACCAAGAAAACTAAATTTGACCAGCTATAACATTTCTTGGAGTTTAAGTTTCGTTAATTTAATCGAAAATAGGAAAGAATTGGCGAAACTAGTCCCTGTAGTTTCCGAAAATGCGATTCTTGGCCGTTTGAACGATTTTAAAGGTTTCTAAGGGCTATTTGGCATAATTGAAAGTTATGAAATTATAAAATAAGTTAAATACCAATAAATACAAGTTTTAAATAGTTCGGAAGATCCAAATTACGTTCCCGAATCGATTTAAACTTAAACGAATATAAATACGAAAAATCCGAGATGTTACATCGGGTTTGATCATTTCAAACCGGTGAACAAGGGATATGGTTACAAATCAATTTTAACCCTATAGATCTATTCGAATTCAAACCGGCCGGTTCCTTTCCGAACCTGTTTTCACTTCTAGTACCAGAGATGTATATTCTTTTAATGATGTGCAAACTGAGCTTTTATGTTTCTAGGTATTCCGTACGGGGTGACCTAATGGCTAAAGGCCACCTTCAGCTGGACCAACCCAGTCGTACGGAGCCCTTAAGCGCCTCCATGTTATCTCCAGTTCGGGGGAAAACCCAACCCGCCCGAAGGCCCACTGGTGGTAACTCCAGATGCCCTTAGGATCGAACTGGAGATAACAAGGATCCCAGTATTCCTTCATTGAGCCAACCATGTCTCCCAAAAGTGTTGTAAGTGAGAATTGAACTTGGGTCTTCATTGAGAAACCTAAATTCCCTACCACTACACCACATTGGAAAAGACTTGCCATCTAATTTTCTAATGGCTGGCTTCAGCAATTGTACCAAGAAGGCAAGAACAATTAATAGCATTAAAAAAATCAATGTCATGCGTCTTCGTTTGCGGTATATAATTACGCACCTTAACTCTACGTAAGCACCACATCACATATTTTACCTCACATGCTAAGCAGTTAATGAGGAAAAATATCGGATATCGATCGAGGACCGATATTTGAGATATCGGTTATCACGGTGAGATATCGGTGGGATATCAGTAATTTTTAATATCATGTAGAATTTATATATATAGCACTTTAACGCTAACAATTCAATATATTCTCCTACAATTATCATATTAACCGTTCGCAACACTAACAATTGTAGCAAATAGGAACTGATTAAGACTCGAAACACCAACGTTAAACACTAAAAATTGAAAATTAAGACTTAAAGCACTGATATCGGTGATATATCAGTCAAAATCACCAATATTATCAGTACCGATATTCTGACCGATATTTCACATGAGAACCGATAACCGAGATACCACTGATATACCACCAAAATTGACTGCATAGCTCACATGTTAAAAGAATCAACGCCATCACTTCGTTTAAGGTAATACCCCTAGGCTATACACATTGTTGCAATTTATAATATTTATTATTATTATTATCATCATCAAACTAAAATATTCTTTTTAGGCTAAAAGAGTCGTCCTAATTTCAACACAAGCATTTGTTTTATATCCGATGATCATGTTTCTTACACGGTTCTCGAGTTCTTATGGAACTTCTAGGCTTAACTCGTAAACCTATAAACATGACTCGTTTAACACCTGACTTAACAAATAACAATTAAAATAGTATTGTAGTATTAGGAAGTACTGGAAAATCGAGTACCTTCACCAATTACAACCACACCTATCTCCCATCGGCAAGCGTAGACCGGTAAGGCCGGCGGCGAAAGAGAGCTTGATGGTGGTGGTTATTGGCGGAGTAATTTTGTTTAGGAGTTGTCTTAAGTTTTGCGATGGTGGTCAAGGAAAAAAGGCACCTCCCTCCCTCCATCTTGAAGTAATTGTGGGTGAAAAGTGGTGGCAGACATGAGTGAAAGATGGGTTAATCATGCTATAGAAGAAGACAGGTGTAAGCTTTCAACAACACGTGGAGACCATAGAACGTATAGCAAAATGTACAACAAAAGAGGCTTGTGATACAATTTTTAAAGCATCTTAAAAGGAACAGTAAATACTGTGACTAAGAACTTTCATATTTAATATATATAATAATAACTAGATTTTATCCCCCGTATTACGGGGGTTGTTTTACATTATTCGTTTTTAATATTTATATATGTATATTTGGATTTTAATTTTATTTATTGTAAGAAAGTTAATAATTAATATACTTGAGATTTGATGATGAAATGGTTTCACAAATAAATGATATGTTATAATCCGGTTTAAAAGCTATCTGTGTTTGGTGATACCCATTACCTGTTTAATTTCTTTATTATAAAATTGTTTCTTAATTATAAATAATATCTTTTTTTAAAATAAAATAGGATATTAATTTTTAGTATATTCCTATTTTATAGGATTTTCATATCAAATATTTGATGAGATTATTTTTTAATATAATGAGATGTTATAACCCGTTTAAGAGCTATCTGGGTTTGGTGAGACTTTTATCCGTGAATTCAGGTCAAATGCGTGAGAAGCCTTCATTTACAAATAAAGTAATCTGATGGCTTGAGAGAACGGTTGTTTTACATTTTTCGTTTTTTAATATTTATTTTTTGGATTTTAATTTTCTTTATTATAAGAAAGTTAATAATATACTTAGGGTTTGATGATGAAAGGGTTTCATAAATAAATGATATGTTATAACCCGTTTAAAAGCTATCTGGATTTGGTGACTCATGACCCGCTTATGTTTTTTACTATAAAATTGTTTATTAATTATAAATAATATCTTTTTCTTTTTAAATTGGATATTAAATTTTAGTATATTCCTATTTTGTAGGATTTTCATATCAAATAATTGGTAAGATTAATTTTTAATTTAATGAGATATAACCCATTTAAGAGCTATCTGGTTTTGGTAAGACCCATACCCATGAATTTGGGTTAAATCAATGAGATGTCTCCATTTAAAAATCAAGAAATCTGATGGCTTCCATAAAATGGAAGAGCGACCACATCGCGACGAATAGAATTTTTGGGTTTTCGTTTATAAATATTATAGATAGATTACTAGTCTATCCAACACACTGGTAGCTCTTTAGTCCCTTTGACTCATCTTTGAACTTTGTCCACTTTACTCCTTTGACTTTATACTTCACACACTCCATTTTTCTCCTTTCTTTCACGATTAAAGAATCTTGTGTATTTATACTAATATAATTTATTTGTATAATAAAAAAAATTCACGATTAAATAATTCTTATAAAAACGTTGCTATTTTAAAAAGACAAATTTTATTCTTCTTTCTCAATATTCTTAATGATTTGAAGTAAATAAAAGTCGAATCCGATGCTTTGCTTTCATATAGATTAATACGAGATGGGCATAGACGCCACTAGAATAAATTCATCCATCTTTAATTCTTTTGTGTTTTAATACATTTAACAGAATATATGCCCATTTAGAAAAGCAGTGGTGATCATAAAAGAACAATTGTGTATCTATGAATGAGCGATCGAGCGTGTGTTAAGTATGATATGCTAAAACAATTAAACACATAAAAACAAAAAGAAACATGCTAAACATTTTGTATCTAAATTAAACAATTTTTATTTATAAAACAAATTAAATATTATATCTGTTTCATTTATTATCCCTAACTCAATTTCGGGTAACATAATCACTAGAGTTGAAATTCTACCTTTTGATACGTAGCCAATCCAAAAGCTAATGGACTCATAAATGAACCAATTAGAAAAACACCAGCAATGCTAGAAAATGATCCAGTGTAAAAGAGCATAGCTTTCACTATTGTTGAAGTTACGAGGCCTTAAGTAATTGATGGAAATATCTCACCAGGTGGATCATGTGACAAAACATGCAAATATCTTATTTGAGTAACTTAAGCATTTTTAGACACTTTATATATTAGGACTATGTGTAGTGGGAGAGTTATGGGTAAAGTTATGATTCATAACTCTTTTCTATACCGCCCTCCTCAAAGTTATTGGTAAAGTTATTTGTTTAAAGTTATGTACATGACTTTGAAGGAAGGCGTTTTGTGAGAGAAGGAAAGAGAGAGAGGGGTAAAGATTGCATGAGAATTATAGGCTTTTTACAACTACGTTATTTTTTACATAACTCTTCAATACTTACTGGACCACCACGTGTCGCAAAACGCCTAGGTGTGGAAAGTTTTAACTGCACATGGTCTAGAACTCAATTTTCTGACATTTGGCTTGACAAATTTAAATTTACCTTGATTTAATGGTTTCATTGGTTTTTTCTTTAACACTTGTGTTTGTGCTCTTGTCACTTTTAAAAAGTAATTTTTATGTATGATATATCATATAACAAAACATATCCGACTATTATTATTATTATTATTATTATTATTATTATTATTATTATTATTATTATTATTATTATTATTATTATTATCTAGCTACTTGTTCCCAATTAATATATGTATGTGATTCAAATTAAATATGAAGAAGAAAGTAATATCAAACATATTGGTGGTAAGTAAAGCGAACGAATCTCCGGCTCTTGATAAGCAACAAAAGCTAAACCAAAATATGTTGAGATTTCACAAGTTCTCTTCAAATTTTTTCTTGTTCTTCATTTACTTCTCTTCCATTGTGAGATCCCATGTCTTCACTTACTTTGGATGCTCCCAAGAAAAATTCCAGCCAAACACCCCCTTTGAAACCAACCTCAACTCTCTACTATCCTCGTTTGTTTCCTCATCATCCCAAACCTTGTACAATAGCTTTGCCATCGGAAACGACACAAACGCCCCATTAAATTCTGCAGTTTATGGATTGTACCAATGTCGGGGTGACTTAAGGATACCCGAGTGCGCACAGTGCGTAAAATAAGCAGCTGCTCGTGTCGGGGTAGGGTGTCCTTACTCATATAGTAGTAGTTTGCAGTTAGAAGAGTGTCTAGTGAGGTTTGAGAATTATGATTTTCTAGGTAAGTTGGATACTAGCCTAAGGTTCAAGAAGTGTAGCAAAAGTGTTAGTCATGATGTTCAATCGCTAAATCGTCGCGATGATGTGTTGGCTGAGTTGGGTGAAGCTGATCAAGGGTTTAGGGTTAGTAGCTCGGGTTTAGTTCAAGGGTTTTCGCAATGTTTAGGGGATTTGAATCCGAATGATTGCAGTTCTTGTCTTGAAGAGGCTACCTCCAAGTTAAAAACCTTATGTGGATCATCACTGGCTGGTGATGTTTTCTTGGCTCAATGTTACATGAGATATTGGACTCCTGGTTACTATGATTCACCTTCAACTACAAATTTCTAACTCCTAACATGTATTTTGTTTTACTTAAATTCTGTTTACAAGGTTTTGTTTTATTTATCGACCAAAATATGTTTTTTAAAAGTTTATTGAGTAAGCACCCGGATGGCCCGTATGGTATGTTCATATTTTACTTTTGGCCCCTAACTTTTAAAACTGCATTACTTGTCTAAACTTTTGCATAAACGTAACATAAATTGCCCCTGACATAAATGGAGGTTAACCTTTTTTTGTTAAGTGGTGTGAAATTACTAACATACAATTTTTATTAAAATATAAATTAAAAAACCTAAAACTAAAATAATATATATGTTAAGTTGTTAATTTTTGAACCCATTTTTATTTATGTTTGCTTGATAAAATTGGGGTTTTAATCACGTTGTAGGATCATCCGATGATGACGATGTGGGAAAAACAATTGCCATAATTGTTGGTGTCGTGGGAGGCGTTGCGGCTTTTATCGTACTTCTTTCATTTTGTGGAAAATCAGGAGGTACTTAACTTTTAATGTCAGCAACAAACAAGAAATATTAACAATCAGCCTAACAACTTTTTGACATGATTTATCTTAAAATATAAGGTAAAAAAGATAAATGTTACTTCTTCAACTTATGATTGCTTTAAAAAACCAATGTTATATTTCAGGTTAGCAAAGTCGATGGGTACATCTCAAGACGAGTTTGAAGAAAAACGAGCATCGAGACCTTTAACTTTGTTTTTTATCAATACAGGTATAGTTACGTCAATTTTATCATGATATCTATAACAACTTATGATGTTAACAGTAGATTTTAACTAAAGTTGAATCATACTCTTTAATTCATATGCTGTTTGGAAAACAATATTTTTCGGATAGGTGTTATTAGTCATTGTCACGCATCATGTCAATATTTTAACTAATTTTAACAATTTACAAACTTGGGTCATTTGACATGTTTGCCATTGAATAAATGGGGCATGCTCTAAACTTAAATGTCCACTATTCAATAGATCATTGGCGGAGCTATAATATAATTTCAGGGTTAGCGAAAAAAGTTTTAACTGAACATTAAGAAAATTTTATTTTACCCGTTTCAAGATACGGGCGTCCGCTTTCGCATTTCGCATATACCAAAGGCTTTATACACGTGTACTGGGGCTCGATAACGTGTTTTGCACGTACCGGGGCTTGGTAAAGCGTTTTGGGCGTACCGGCGTCAGGTAACGCGTTTCGCTCGTGTAGGCACCTGATTACGCATTTTTTTGCGTCCTGTGCTCGGTTTCGCGTTACGCCCATACTGATCGGGTTACCTGTTTCACATGTACTAGCATTTCACGTATACTAGCGCCCGGTTACTAGTTTCACGCGTAAGGGGGTTCGGTAACACGTTTAGCTCATGCAGGCGCGTAGTTACGCATTCCGCCCTTCTTGGGCCCGGTTTCACGTTACTCGTGTACCTGCGCCGGTTACCCGTTTGGCGCATGTCAGCGCATGGTTGCCCGTTTTGTGCGTACCGACGCCTGGTAACACGTTTCATCGTACCTTCACCCGGTTATTTAGCTTGGGATTTAAAGTTTTAATTAAATAATAGGCTTTTAATCATCTTGGCCTTTTAATAAACTTTGAACGATGAAATTTTGGGTTTTAAAATTTTGAGAGGCAACGTAATATAATTTTACAGGGTTAACGTAATACATAAAACGTAACAAATAAATAAGATTTTCACTTCGCCGTAGAAGTTGAGGGGTAGCACCTACCATTGAGGTGGATTTGTCCCTGCAACACATTTAGGCAACTTACAACTTTTCAGCTCATTTACGACCTATTTAATTAGTTTACAATTTGGTTATAACCCATTTCCAACCCATCAACATGTTGGGCAATAGATTACGTTAGTCATGATCGGATAATTAGATTACATATATTGTCTGAATAGAGTTAGTGTTGACGTTTTTCATACGAATAAACATTGTGTGGTGCTTATGCATTACTTTAACCCGTCAATCTAACTTAAAGAGTTACGGTTTTCACCTGTTAAAAGAAAATATAGTGTTTAATTAAATGATTTGAACCAATCATTTATTTTAATTTTATAATATAAAGTGAGGAACTCTTTTGTTAATTCTAGGGGTAAGCACTGCATGCATGTAAGTAAAGAATCGCACGTCAATGTAATTTCTAAACATGCAAAAGTCATGTTATCAAAATATGAATACAAATATAGTTGTAGCCCCATTAATCGTTATCATATGGTGAACTAGTTTATTCATATTTATATTTATTAGGAGTAAACAATTATAATGTTAAAAGATACAAGGGTGATGCTTTTAGAAGCGCATGTGATGGTCTTCTTTATAACTTTTTTTGTGTTGTTTGGATGTAATCAATGTAAGTTCTCATTAACTTACCAACATATTGTGTCGAGTATTTTAAATAAAACATCACAGTTATTATTAATTTATTTATAGATTTAATTGTATGTTTATTTATTTACTGTAGCGGGAATATATGAACAAAGTGACGTTATAGTATTCGGAGTTTCACCGCCAAAAGATTGTTCAGTACACTGTATTGAGGCTGGTCCTCAATTTTGTTGTTGTAACAAAATTGATTGGAAGTGTTACCCGTTTAAAGATGATTGAGTGGCATATTGCTTAGCTTCTAGGAAAAGTTGTTGCCAACCTAAGTGAAAACGAGTGTGGTGATTTGTAAACGTGACATAAGAGTTGTGCTCGATAAATAACTGAGTGTATTAAAAATTAAGTATATATAATAAAAAAAATTGTATCTTAGTCTACACTATGTTTGACCGGCATGACTTTCTTCAAGTGTTTGTGTTTATGCGTGCATGCACGCACGCATATTATATTGGTGTATATCTACATCTACATCTACATCTACATCTACATATTCTAATAAAGTAAAATAATTGGGACACTTGTCATGTTTTGGTTAATTCTCACAATTTTTTCCATTCAAAACTAATATACCCTAATAAATCAATAATTATTCACTTTCCTTTTACACTATATTTATAAAATATCTATATATTTTTATAAATATAAATATTAACATATTATTTTACTATATATTTCAAAATACTTGGTGAATTCCAAAAATCAACAACAAATCATGTTTATCAAATGAAAATTGTTTCGGGTTTTTTGTGGAAGTTAAATTTGATTTTATAGGTCAAAAGTTGGTAAATAGATTGTTTGGTACAAGTTAACTACATTTAGGTCAAAAAATTTTACGGATGGAAAATGAAAATTTTGTGTATTTTTAAAAGTTTGAGGATGCAAAATAGATTTATCGTCAAATTTGTTATGGGTTCAAAGTGTTGACTTTAAAATGTCAAAAGTATGAAAGTTAGAATTTTAAACATGATTCGGGTTTCAAGTTTATTTTTAAGGGCATTTTTTGAAATAATCAAAAGGTTCGGGATTTGACAAATTGACTATTTTCCCTCAACTATTAAAACTTAAGAAAAGATTGCAAACACTTTTGACATGTCACCCCCATGCCTATCGGTGCTTTTAACTTTTATCAAATTTCAAATATTTATGTCAACGTTAATTTTTCCTTCAATGGTGATCAGAACGTTGTGTGGGAAGCAATCATGCAAAATTATGCTCAAATGAAACAAAATATTCAAAAAATTGAATGGGTTAAAATGTTATTTTTTATGTTGTCATTATGACAAAGTCGAAAAGCCCTCTGAAACTTATCAACATCTTTTTTATGGTGTAGCTCAGAAAAACATAGTTTTTGAAGAACATTAATTGTTACAATTTAATATCCTACTTTCCTTTAATGGGTGATAAATTGATGAATATATCAATAAAGGTAACGTCTCTTTTGTATTTAGGCTGAGTGGTTAGAACTACTATCGCATGAGAAGTCTTATTTTCGAAATTGGTTCATAATCAAAATTCTTTCAATTATACATATATGACACCGAGAATGAATTTTTCAATAGAAATAAGCATTCTCGAGTACGATTTTGCACGAACATTTTTTTATTAAGTTCATTTAAAAAAACCATTTTGTGATATAAATAAAATCAATTTATGTACACATTGTATAGATACAAGCATAGATGTAATACATTTTTTTCATATACGCTATGTAATTATTTGTTTTACTTATAATTTTATAATTTGAATTATCCCGTGTGTAACACGGGCTCTAAAACTAGTATATATAATAATACTAGATTTTATTCCCGTATTACGTGAGTTGTTTTACATTATTCGTTTCTAATAGACAGAATTACAGAAATTGTCCTTTATGTTTGTCCTGAATTTGATTGCTTGTCCTTTATCTTCGAAATTGATCTGCTTATCCTTTACGTTTCCAAATCCAACAACATTTGTCCTTTAACCATAAATCATTTAGTTTTTCTTGTTAAGTTAGATCATGTACCTTGTACACGAGTTACCGATTTATTATAAACAAGTATTTTAACAAATGTAACTCCCTCTCTCTCCCCCCACCCCCAACTGAGGCATTGGTCATGGTCTAAAAGATATTTTAGAAGCTCATAAAGGTCCATTTACTGGCCACGGCCATAAAGGCATATATGAGATCCTAACAGCGTCATGGCATGCTCAATTATCGCTTAACCTGGCTATGTTAGGCTCTTTAACCATTGTTGTAGATCACCATATGTATGCCATGCCCCCTTATCCATATCTAGCTATTGACTATGGTACACAACTGTCATTGTTCACACATTATATATGGATTGGTGGATTTCTCATAGTTGGTGCTGCTAGCCTGCTACCACCTGTAACACCCCGGCTAAAGCGGAAACGCCTGAGTGTGACGTACAGATTGCTCAAACATACGTGACACTATTAGGTGACCATAATAACATTATTTCATTTAAATCTTCATGTAACACAAGTTTATCAAATAATACAAGTTGTAACAAATAAATAAACAAAAGAATAAGGTTTCTTTGAATATTCTATAAACATGCTATGTGTCTTCTAACTTTCATCATCGTACCTTTACACCTGTAACATATGTATAAAATAAAGGTAAGCTATAAATATAGCTGGTGAGTTTCCACAATTTAAATACGTACATAAAAACCATACAACTCATAGACATGTGATAAACGAGCAAGTAAGCCCTTTCCAGTTGGTAACAACCAACGTACTCTGGATTATGAGGCCCTTTTCCACTCGATGCAGATAGACCGGAGTGCAAAGGGGGGGCGTATGATCATACTTAATGAGGCTTCCCAGTCGTGCAATTAATATTCGTGCAAGTAATACAAGTAGCACACAAGTCCATATACGAATTGTAATTTTGTAATAGAAGAAACAATGCTTGAATTTTCATAAGGATATATATGCTACCCCAAAACATTAAAATATTAAAAAGGGGTGGTGAAAAACTCACCTTAGTATTGAAGCAAAAAGGAGAAATCGAAAGCGTTGAAAAAAATGGCAAACAACCGAACGCGTCACGAAAGCCGAAACAAGCGGTCTGCACTAACTAAATTGAGTAAAACGAGACTTAATCGATAACCGTACAAGATTGCTTTATTGTATAACTTATAAGGGATATTTTATATTATTTTATATTCTTGATTATAATATTGTTATTTATGTTTTAACGACAATTCGTTTATTAATATGATTTAAATATTCTAACGGCGGGAAAATGAAGCTTACACGTTCGAAATACTTGAACTATTGTCTATAAGTCGTAAATATAATTATTGCATTAACGAAACGATTTTTAGTAAATTAAAGTTTACGTTACAATTGGTAAACGATTTTTAATTATGGTTTACAAGAACAAGAAACTCGGTTTTTAAGTGTGAAATGGTGAGATATATTTTATAGTTAATTTACATAATTTCTATTTAATTTAAGAAAGTTTTTTATAAATTTATTTTGAATTTTAATGGATTAAAGTGATTAATTAATTATTATAAACTGATATTAAATAATAATAAAATAAAATAAAAAAAATGTGACTGACCCGGGTTTCAAACCCGGTTGGTCCAGATATCATATTCGTAAATGTCACGATTTAATTGCTTAAAGGACTGACCCAAGGTTTCGAAGCCGGGTCTAGGTGGTGTAAGACCAGCAAGTTAACCAGTGGACCAGTGTTCATATTCAGTTAAAACATGGAGAATATTTTATATATAAACACATCTAACAAGTCATCTTCTTCCTTGGAAGAACTGGTTCATGAATGAAGTAATAACCTTAGGGGTTTTGTTCAGTGGCAGAAAAATAATATTTGGCATAATTTAATTACCCGCTATCGTATTGTTTTGATGGAGAAAGGGACCTCGCCGGAGCCGAAGCTTCATGCTTGATTACGGCCGGATTAAAGAAAATTGAGAGTGATTGAGAGGTGTGAGCGAGTTGTGATGGAGCTTAGGCTCCTATTTATACTAATTTGTGGAGCGTGTACTCGTCAATTTGGTTAATGGTGATTCCGTGATTTCCGGCGACGATTACGGGTTTATTTACGGCGAATAAACGCAATTAACTTGGTCTTTATGATATAATATCGATGACATAACGCATTAAACAACTTTTACGGGTTAAAGATCGAGGATTTAAGGGTGTTTGGGGTTCTCCGGCACCGCCACCGGCGACATGGCCGGAAAAACGGGATTGGGACGGGGGTTGGGTTTAAGTTATTATAATATTAATATATTTTAAATATATTTACAATAAGGCCCTTAAACTTTGGTAATCTTTTAAAAGAGAAATTAAATATAATTTCATAATAAACCTTGAACTTTGAAATATATTAGAATGAAATTCAAATTTATATTATTAGAATATTTTCGTATTAAACCCGTATAATTTGGAAATTGATTAAATAGAAGCTTTAAGTCATCGGAGTTTCGATTTTTTTAAGCAAATTTAAAGAAGGAAACGAACGAACAAAATTCCTCGGAAATATTATATTAATAATAAACGGTGAACAAAACACATTGAAACGAAACTTGAGAATATAGTAATATATATTTATATTCTTTAAAAACAAAAGAAAACCGAAAATTTGAAATGGGTCATATTTTCAGATTTGAAAAGTAACGAATGTTACACCACCACCAACCTCAACCCACCACTATACCAAATTAGTCATGAACCAATCCAAATTAATTATCATAACACTCACTACTAGAAAAAAGACTTTTTAATGGCACGCATTACGTATCATTAAAGAGCACTTATGACACGCAAATGCATGTCATTGAAGGCCTCGTCATAAATAGTATGTCGCGTTTTCACGTGTCATGTTTAATGGCACTTGTCTATGACACACGTTTTTACATGTATTTATGACACACTTTCATTACTAGTATTTACGACACCAATTAACGACATGTCCAAATGCACGTCATCGTATAACTTTTTTAAATTTTTATTTATCTATTATTATTATTTTGCATAATTACTGAAATTACCATTAATGACTCAAAATATAGCAGCAAAAATATACATTCCATTTCTAAATTAAGCATCCGAAATCAAAAGATTACGTATATTCCTCAAGTTAACAAAAGTATCGGTTAATATTTAATATCATGCATATCAATAACGAAATACAAACTGAGTCGTGTACGCCGACCATTCTCGAACCACATCGAAATCCGCCTCCATGTATTCGTGTTTGCCTCTCCCAACCTAAGACGAAAATTAAACAAAGACGAAAATTAAACAAAGAAAACGTTATGAAATTTGGAGAAACCAATTGTTGTTCTTAATCCATCTCTTACTATCATTCAAAGCAAGCACACATTTCAAAACCTTTATTACTTGTTACACAATCTTTATTAGCAACGTTCACGTTTCGGTTTTGACGGTTTTGGGATATTAAAAACCGAAACCGAATCGTTGAAAATTGAAACCGAACAAAACTAAACCGTTCCTAACAGTTTGCTCCCGGTTTGGTTTCGCCGGTTTAAGCTTATCGTGCTTATAAAAAAGTAAACTGTTTAAACTGAATATAAAAAATGTCGAGCTCTTAAAAGATGAACATGCGTCTTGACTTATGGTTCAAATTTTCCAAAAAATAGTATGCAACGAAATCCATAAAAGTCATTCACTCAACATGATTTATGAACTTAATGGTTAAACAAATTTTGCATATTTATTAAACCTAATATGAAATATAAACTATCAAATATATGTATACGATTTGGGCAATTGCACGGTTTCAAACTGAACCATGAACACCTCTAAACTTTATCATGAGAATCAATTGTCCAAATGACCAATTTGCCCTTTATGCAAAAGTCAACAGGGTTAAATATTAGCAATCAACCTAACAACCTTTTTACAAGATTTATCTTAAAATATAAGGTAAAAAAGATTAACGTTACTTCTTCAACCTATGATAGCTTTAAAAATCGTTGTTATATTTCAGGTTAGCAAAGTCGATTGGTACATCTCAGGACGAGTATGAAGAAAAACGAGCATCGGGACCTTTAACTTTGTTTTTTATCGATACAGTTATAGTTACGTCAATTTTATCATAATATCTATAACAACTTATGATGTTAACAGTAGATTTTAACTAAAGTTGAATCATACTCTTTAATTCATATGCTGTTTGGAAAACAATATGTTTCGGATAGTGTTATTCAGAGGCAGACATAGCATATCACTAGGGGTAGCCTCCACTACCCCTCAACTTTTCGCCGGTAGTACAAATGTTTTATGTTTTGGTCGGTTTTCGTATTTTACTACCCCTGAAAAAATATAACGTTACCCCTGTTTGTTTAAAACCCAACCAAATTAAAAGCCGAAACCAATTAAAGTCCAACCAAATTTAAGCACAAACTAAATGAAATCATTTGTTTGTTTTTCCTTTATGCCTAAACGTTTGGTTTTGGTTGGACATCAACATTTAACAAACAAAGTTTCATTCAGTCGTGGCTTCCACCCACACTGCCCCAACCCCTGCATGATGCTGCCGAGTAGCCAACGGTCAGTGCTCCTTCAGTCCCTCACTCCCTCGTCTACGGTTTGAATTATACTTGTTCAATTTAGGTATTCTTCTACTTTCTGCTTAAAATTGTAATTGCTTATTTGTTTATATAAATTGTTAATTTGGAATTGTTTATGGGCAATTAAATGATTTTTTTAACAGTGAACTTCTTTTAGTTTTTGTTGTCTTTAGGATTTGAACACAAGACCTCCTCTCCAAACCCAGGTGTTTTAAAGGCTTTGTCTTTAGCAATGGAGCACCACCCCATTAGTAACAATTGAATGATTGATTATGGTTTGTTGGATATTGGATAATATAAATTGAAATTTCTAGTTGATTAGGGATTTAAGGTTTATGTGTAAAGTGAAATTGACTATAGATCTATGGTTTAAATTTGTCCCTTCTAAAATTAGGGAAGTTAGAAGATGAAACAACAAAGTCTTATTAGCAATCTTTTTAAACGAAAATTACAAGAAAATGATGATGTTGGTCCAAAGGTAAGTTAAAAGAAAAAAACTATTGTATGAAATATCATAAAAAAAATTCGGTTATTGTATGAAATACGGTAAAAAAAAAACGTTACCCCTAAGATTATGGTCTAGATTCACCACTGGTTTTATTAGTCATTGTCACGCATGATGTCAACATTTTTTCATCAATTGTAACATTTTACTAACTTGGGTCAGTTGACATGTTTGCCATTGAATAAATGGGTCATGCTCTAAGCTTAAATATGCATGCTAGTCAAATGGCGGATCTATAACATATATTTAGGGATAGCGAAAAAAAGTTTTAACCACACATTAAGAAAATTTTATTTTACCTGTTTCAAGAGTGCGTGCGTCTGGTTTTCGCATTTCGTGTATACCAAAGGATTTTTACACGTGTACCGGGCTCGGTAAAGCGTTTTGCGCGTACCGGCGTTAGGTAATGTGTTTCGCTCGTGCAGGCCGACACCCGGTAACACGTTTCGCTCATATAGGCGTGTAGTTACGCATTTCGCGCTTTTCGGGCATGGTTTTGCGTTACTCGCGTACATGCGCCGGGTTATCCGTTTGACGCATGCCAGCGCATGGTTGCCCGTTTAGTGCGTACCGACGCCTGGTAACACGTTTCACGCGTACCTTCGCCCGGTTATTTAACTTGGGATTTAAATTTTAATTAAATAATAGGCTTTTAATCATCTTGGGCTTTTAATAAACTTAAAACGACGAAATTTTGGGTTTTAAAATTTTGAGGGGCAGCGTAATATAATTTTATAGGGTTAACGTAATACATAAAACGTAACAAATAAAAAAGATTTCATTTCGCCGTAGAAGTTGAGGGGTAGCGAGTGATACCCCTGCCATTGAGTTGGATCCATCCATGCAACACGTTTAGGCAATTTACAACTTTATTATAACTTCACTACTAGAAAACTGATAGGGTTGTGACACTAAATTGTGTCGGAAATGCGTAGCAAACGACCGATTCCGACACATTTTGCGCGTCAGAAAAACCACCGTCGGAAATTCCCTTGTGACACAATTCTGACGCAAATTATGACACAATTTCGACACATTTTTTTGTCTCAATTTTCCGAAACTTTTCCGACACTTTTTAATAGGGTTAAATAATTATAATTACCATATTAATAATACCGTATATTTATAAATACGGTATTATTTTTTAGTGTTGCAACGCAATTCCGACACATACATGAATTATTTTCTGACACAATTCCGACGCATATATAAAATGTTTTCCGACACAATTCCTACACATATATAAAATGTTTTCCGACACAATTCCTACGCATATATAAAATATTTTCCGACACAATTCTTACACGTATATAAGTTATTTTCCGACGCAATTCCGACACATTTATTTTTTTAATATAAAAAAAATACATATACATATACTATATACACACACGTATATGTATATGTCTAAAATTAGTCTATCAAATATAATCACAAAACAACTTTTACTATTTAAAAATCAAATATAATCAAAGTCGTTACAAATCCAAAATAAACTAAATATGTCTAAAATAGTCTACCAAAAACTAATACCAAGAAACGAATCCAGTATAAACTAAATATGTTTAAAATAGTCAACCAAAAAATAATACCAAGAAACGAAAGGTTATGGCCTCTTCTACACCTCTTTGTGTCGCTTCATCGATTGTTATTGCATTCCTTAAACTCTTGCTCTCATATTAACTTCCATTTGAACTTGAATCTATAAATTTGTTAAACCTATAATAATTAGTAAACAAACACATAATAACTATATTAATAACAATGATGATAGTAACAATAACAACAAACCTTTTGTATACTAGGAAAATTCTACAAATTATGAGTCGCGTGTATGCCAGGAAAATTTGCCACAACACCCTGCATCCTTGCATTTATTTGACAAAAGATGGTTAGATTAATAATATAAGTTTTAACACCACTATGATAATAAACAATCGAAAGTGGATATACCATGTAAAAAATCTCAAAACAATTTTGTAGTGTATACAACAACCACCAATGTTCTTAACAATAAAATTCATCTTCATCTAAAGAGTTTATGAATCAACCAATTATAATTCACAAACAAACTACTAACTTGAAGAAACACTAACCGGACCCCGGGCAGATTACTGGTAACCTGGGGGTTAGATAGATGTTTCCCACGAGAGGTTAGACCCTTGGAAGATGGTTCTTCTGATAACCTGCAAAACAGACACCGTGAGCTCGTCACTGAGAAGGGGGGGGGGGGGGTTCCTCCTTGTGACCACCCTCCGGCGTGAGAATCAGACTAGATTGCTCTTTAAATATAAAAGTATATTAAGAGATTGCTAGAGCAGATATCAGGTATAATATGATGATAATGTAGTAAGATATGATAAGATGAGATGGTCACACCATTTGTGGTATTTATAGCCGAAGGTAGGTTTCCAAAGAGGTATGGCCGGCTGCAACAGTGTTCCTGTTCCACCAACAGTAGCCTACGCACGTGCCCTGCTGGTAGTTGGTGGGTAGGTAGCGGCTGATAGTGACCAGGCCTGCTGTATACTATTCCTGTTCCACCAACTGACGGCTACGCACGTGGTATGGCAGTAGTTGGTGAGTAGGCAGCGGCTAATAGTGACATACAGTGCAGGAGCATGCTGCTCGCCATACTGTTGTCAATAAGCTGTCGTATCTTTAGTCAGATCTTTTTCCCATACCTCGTCAGGTACAGTACATAAGATCTTCCTGTATCGTACGGACTGGCTTATTTGGGCGGGAGTATTCCCCCTCCCGCCCTTGTGCGGGATTGTTCCCGGCTTCGCTCATTCCTTCAGGTGACACTGAGTGATTGAGAGCTAGGTGCCTTGTGCGTGTAGCCTTGCTGCGCGGGTGGCCTTCCCTGATGGCTTGTATCCGAGGCTGCGGGAACAGGCGGAGTCCTTCACCATCGGGAGGCATTTCCTGCGGGACCAGCTTGCGTACTGCGCGTAAGGACGTCACGTCTCTGAGCATGGTTGGTCCTGCGGATCCAGTTGGTTTCTGCGCAGACGTCCCTCTTTTAGGTGAGTCTTGCGGGTCCAACTGGGCTTTGCTGGGACCTACCTCTTCAGATGCTAAGCTTGTTTGTTACAAACCTGCAGGGTCTCTTATACCAATATTTTTTATTGATAAACTTCTAGAAAGAGAAGCTACCATTGTCTCGCTTAATAATCATGGATGCTTATTCTGAAAATTAAATATTAATATTTCATCTCTGATGCACTCTGTGAATTGGAATGCAATAGTAATAGAAGCATGGAATTAGAAAGGAAATTCTAAATTATATTTAGCCAATTTTTTGAGTGTTAGAAGATGTTGCAATTTAGACTTTTTGATAAGTTTCATGATCATTGTTGCAGTTGCAGGGTGTTTACATTACATTTGGTAGCTTTGAGTCTGTGATAAGCGTATTACTTGTGATAGTCATGGTATTCATGGACATGTCCAGCCTTTGATTGGTATATCACACAAGCAGCAGACAATTTATAAGCTTTTGATAAAGGTATGTGGTTTTAGATCCAATAGTTTGAATGGACAAATTTAATTTGATTACCTTCAATTTACTTACAACTGATCGTTTAATTGTGAGTAATATATGAACTGTTGGTTGTAAACGTGTGAAGTATACTTACTTGGAACATAAATTGTTTATTAGTTAGTAGGTCCCAGCAAAGCCCAGTTGGACCCGCAAGACTCACCTAAAAGAGGGACGTCTGCGCAGAAACCAACTGGATCCGCAGGACCAACCATGCTCAGAGACGTGACGTCCTTACGCGCAGTACGCAAGCTGGTCCCGCAGGAAATGCCTCCCGATGGTGAAGGACTCCGCCTGTTCCCGCAGCCTCGGATACAAGCCATCAGGGAAGGCCACCCGCGCAGCAAGGCTACACGCACAAGGCACTTAGCTCTCAATCACTCAGTGTCACCTGAAGGAATGAGCGAAGCCGGGAACAATCCCGCACAAGGGCGGGAGGGGGAATACTCCCGCCCAAATAAGCCAGTCCGTACGATACAGGAAGATCTTCTGTACTGTACCTGACGAGGTATGGGAAAAAGATCTGACTAAAGATACGACAGCTTATTGACAACAGTATGGCGAGCAGCATGCTCCTGCACTGTATGTCACTATTAGCCGCTGCCTACTCACCAACTACTGCCATACCACGTGCGTAGCCGTCAGTTGGTGGAACAGGAATAGTATACAGCAGGCCTGGTCACTATCAGCCGCTACCTACCCACCAACTACCAGCAGGGCACGTGCGTAGGCTACTGTTGGTGGAACAGGAACACTGTTGCAGCCGGCCATACCTCTTTGGAAACCTACCTTCGGCTATAAATACCACAAATGGTGTGACCATCTCATCTTATCATATCTTACTACATTATCATCATATTATACCTGATATCTGCTCTAGCAATCTCTTAATATACTTTTATATTTAAAGAGCAATCTAGTCTGATTCTCACGCCGGAGGGTGGTCACAATGAGGAACCCCCCCCCCCCTTCTCAGTGACGAGCTCACGGTGTCTGTTTTGCAGGTTATCAGAAGAACCTTCTTCCAAGGGTCTAACCTCTCGTGGGAAACATCTATCTAACCCCCAGGTTACCAGTAATCTGCCCGGGGTCCGGTTAGTGTTTCTTCATTGGCGCCATCCGTGCGTAAAGCTAGAACTTTATTTTTTTCCAGTTTTTTCAAACTTCTACGAAGATGGTTAGAGAAATTCCGGTAACCACAACCCCAGCTACTGGGGTGAATACCGGTAACACAGTTTTTACAAACACTACCCCGGTTACCCAAGCCGGGGCAAGTGAAGTAAATTTTACGAACACTACCCCAGCTACTCAAGCTGGGGCAAGTGCAGTAAATGATCGCCTACTGGGATCCACTGATACCCAGTTTGAGAAACGAAGACTCCCCCGCCAAACTCTCGATGAAGTTAAGGCATGGGCGGAGGCACGACAAAAGGAATTCCAGGCTGAGTTGGACGAACGCTTGCGTTCCATACAACAGGCCGACGAATTCGAATACTGGGAGGATGACCCGGAGGAATCCGACTCCGACGCGAACCCTCGCCATAGGGCAAAAGGGAAGCGTAAGGAAATGGAATCCCAACCGAAAAGGCATTTTGGACAAGCCTTCAATCCAAAAAGCACAGGTGGAAGTCCACGAGACTTCTCCAAAACCTTCAGACCAAACATTGCAAATGCAGGAACGTCCAAGTTTGCAAGGGACATTGCGGAAGCAATCGCCCCAAAGAGTGCCAAACAAATGCCTAACATAGGCACATATGACGGTATATCTGATCCAGACGATCATTTGAACAGGTTCATAGCGGGGGCAACCGTCAGCAATTGGACGGAACCCACCTGGTGCTACATGTTCCAAATGACGCTTGTTGGGGCTGCTAGAGCTTGGTTTGATCGTCTACCGGTCAATCACATCTACGACTGGGCAGACTTCCAGCAGAAGTTTAGCCAACACTTCAGCCAGCAACGGAAGTATACCGAGGAGCAATGGACAATCCTCAAATGCATACGAGAAGAAGATGAATCTCTGCCAAACTTCATCACTCGCTTCAACTCAAAGAAGCTAAGTTTGGGCAATATCAGCGAAGATCTTGTTCGCGCTGCCTTCATCCAGGGCGCGCATGACCCAGAGCTCATCCGCACCCTAACGGGTAAAGATGGCATGCCATCCACATTGGATGCCATCATGACAGCAGCAAAACGCTATGCGGAAACGGAGAAGCAACTGGGTAGAGATCTCCCCCAGAGCACAAACCTCTACACTCAGAAAACGAGAGAAGACAACGTCCTCACCGCCCGATTAAATAAAAAGCGGAAGCTAGGCATTTGGCAGTCAAGGGTAAACTTTGACACCTCATCCGGCTTGCAACATCGATTGGGCGGAAGGGATAACGTACATCCGCACCGGAACTCCAGATGGACGCCACTCACCAAGAGCGTCACTGAGATATTCGCTACTGAAGAGCTCCCATGGCCAAAGCCTCCAATAATCCGACATCGTCATGATGCTGATCGGAGCAAATACTGTGACTTTCACAAGACAAAAGGGCACAACACTGAAGAATGCATAGACGTAAAAGACATGGTCGAAGCATTTGTCAGAGATGGGACGCTCGCGCACCTCGTGGCGCAATAAAGGTTGAGCAGGCGGGTGCGTGTAGAACCTCAGCTGGGGAAAACACGAATAAAAGTTCCAGCTTCAATGTCGAGACTACATGCTGCGTAAAGAACGAGACCCCGAACCAGGTGCGTATCGGCTCGATGGCACTCCCATCCCAACATGGAAGGGAGCTCATTTACACAATTTGCATGTAAATCAATTCCAATTTGTAAAGAAAAGGCCAAGAGCCACTTCTAATGGAAATGATTCTCTTTAAGAACATCGAAGCTGATGATTTTACATTTATACTTTTCTGAACACTAATATGCCGGTTTTCACCGCATCATTACGTGAAGTCGTTGCGTGGGAAAGCGGTCCTACCCGCACGAACCCAATAACGTGGCAAACCTTCACGCAGGTCAGTTGAAGGGGAAGAGTTCAATTATCCCATTAAATGAAAGTGCAGGTCTATCCGCATGAATCATTAAAGGAAACTGAACACTAACCTATTGACAACCGCGCGTCGAACGGTTCAAAACAATTCTTAAAAAGGATGAGGAAAACCTACACGCAGGTCAGATAAGGGTAAAGTTTTGCCATCCTACTAAGTGCAAGTGACGGTTCTACCCGCACAATCACGAAAGAGGAAGCAAAACTTCACACCTATTATCAACCACGTTCAAAGGTTAACTTATCCTCAAAGGATGAGGAAAACCTACACGCAGGTCAGATAAGGGTAAAGTTTTGCCATCCTACTAAGTGCAAGTGACGGTTCTACCCGCACAATCACGAAAGAGGAAGCAAAACTTTAACCCATTATCAACCACGTTCAACAGGTTAACTTATTCTAAACACTTGGAAAATTGCTAATTTAAACTAAGTATGCAAGTCATAAGTTTATAAAGCAAGGAACCCAAAGAAGGAAATAACAATCTTATACGCAAAAAGATTTATATTTCACAAATGAATTATTACAAGAATTGGCTGGGTAACTACCCGCCTACGAAAAGAAAATAAATACATCTGTACAAGACTATCCTAGCAATGGGAAGGGATCTTCAGGATCAGGCTTCAGGGCCACTTCCACTTGGACCAGCACCGTCAGTAGAGCGTGGCTGTTCAAGGTAAGCCTTAAGGATAGGTAGCCCATCATCAGCAGCAGCAATTTCATTCACCTTCTCCACCACCGGATGCGGGAAGGCGGCGTATTGATTTACTGCTTGGTCATATATGGCTTCGGTATCTACATTGTATAAAGGGAAGTTGGATGGCGGGACGCCTTTCTCAACGAACCCTAGACCAAGCAGGAAGCCAGCCCGTTCCCCATCCTCGTGAGAAGCGTTGAGGGCTGCGCTCATCGCATCGTCGTAGAATGTCTCTGAGAAGACACGATGCACAACCTACAAAAGAAAATATACAAATCATTCTATGTACAAAGGAAAGCGTAAAGACATGAAAGCTTACCTGAGGCAACGCCTCTCGAAGAAGCCATTCCTTGGCAACCAGGGCTTGGGTACAGGCGCGTTCGGCTTCGCTTTTATTGAGGTTGGCAAGTTGCACTTCCTTTGCAGCAGCCTCTTCAACGCCCTTAAGCTTCCGCTCGGTGTGGTCAAGCACGCCCCTCTGGTCCAGGATCTCTTGGAGCTTCTTGGCATCTTCCATGGCCAAGGCATCATGAGCACGTTGGAGAGCCTCTAATTTGGCCTTGAGCTCCTCGTTCTCCACGCGTAAAGGCTCAGCAACGGCCTCAGCCTTGGTGGCCCTCTCGGTTGCGTTCCTCGCAGTCTCCTTAGCCAGCCGAAGCTGTTCGTTAACAGCTTGGGCAGCCTTGGAGCGGGCCTCGAGTCGCGCTTGAACCTCAACCTCGAGGGCCTTGAAGGCCTTCTCCTTCTCCGCAGCAGCTGCGGCCAACTTTTGGTTCTCCTCCCGAAGAGCACGCGCTTGAGATACTTCCTTGGCGCGAGCTGCTTTCAACTTGTCGTTTTCACGACAAAGCAGCTCGACGCGCGGCTGCATCCGGGCCTGGAGAACCCGAAGCTCATTGGTTAGCCTACCCTCCTGGTAGCTAGCCATGGCTTCCCCCAACGCACCATGGGGAGCAGCGTGGCGAGCCCATTCCACGCACTCCACAGGGGTACGAAGGGTTGTTCCTCGGCGTATGTTCCATCGCGGAACATACACTTCATTGGAATCCGACACTGCAAAAAACAAAAAAGCAGTTAGGAAAAGATGATAAAAAATAAAAGTGAAAAAGGGCCAAAGGAACCCTACGCACCTGTAGGGTCTATAACAGGCCGATAACCGCCGAACCCATCACCTGAACCCAAAGGAAACCCATCCAAAAGGTCAGGCAGATGGGAAGGTGGCAAAGATTGGCGAGTACTCCCATGCGTACCTGATGGGCCGGCCGTCGGTGCCGGTGGCGGGGGCATGGTGGCAGCCGCCGCAGTCGCTGCCCGCAGAATCCGCGGCAAAAGTAACCGCCGGCTCTGTGAAGGATGCTGTAAAAATCGCACTCACAGCCGGCGGTGACGTCAACTCGGCTGGAACAGTCGGCTCAGAATGAGCAACTGAACCAGCGGAAGCAGGCGCAGGCGCCTGGGTCGACGCCTCAGGTAGGCTGACCAAGCCTACCGTCATTGGCGGAGAGGTAGTACTCGGCCCCTCACCCTGGAATGCGCCAAGAAGAAAAGTGTTAAAAGACTTGGAAGATTAAACTACGAAGATAAAAGCCTAAGAGTTGTACTTACGGGTTTTCTTGAGCTTGAACGTACGGACGGGCGGGGACGAACCCGATGGAGCCGGTTTCTTGATGCCGGTCACCGTCGTCGTCATCGGTTCTCCGGAGGTAATAGTCGTAGCCTCCGGAACAGTGGTCTTCTCACCACCGGGGTTCCCCGCCAACTCTTCACTATCTGACTCGGTGTCAGATAGAAGCACCGGATCAGCTGTGGAGGCCACCTTCTCCTTCCCTTTCCCGATGGCAGCCCTCCTCTTCCGCACTAACGGAGGACCATCTGCGGATTCCTCAGAAGAAGACAGCATGTAAGGAATCCCAGCAGCGGGTACAGCACTGAGGGGTGGAGGAGAAAATAACGCCTTACCTGGCCGCCGGTGGCTCAGGATCTCGTGGCCCAGCGGATAGACCTCCACAAACCGATCCGCTGTTTGCTCCAGGATGGGCAACTCGTTCTCGTCAAGAGCACGAGTACCCACCCGCACGGGACCGTCAGCTTCCCGCGGGTACAGGAGCGACTCCAAATTGTTCCCCTCTGAAAGAAAAGAAACAGTTAGAAGACAAACTCATATCAGCAAGAAAGACTAAGACATACCATAAGGAGTAGAGTTCAAACCGTATTCGAGAAGGATGGGAACCTGAGACGCCTCCTTCCATACCCGGCTCATCCCCAGCATCACCATCCCGGACTCCGCAAACCGGTAAACCGGAGATTGGACCCGGGATATCTTCGCAAACCATTCCGCCTCCTGTTAGTTGGTGGCGTGGTGGCTCGGAATGGCTTGGCCATTTTTAAACTTCATGGCAATAGGGACGGCGCTGGCAGAAATGTAGAAGAATTCCCGCTTCCACAATCGGAGACTGCGCTCGGTGGCGCAAATCTTCAAACCCTTAATCCGGGTTGTCAGGGTGTACCACCCCTGGATGCACCTCCAAGTATAGAAGGTCATCAGGCGGTCCACATAGGGCTCAATGCCCAAAATCCGGCACACCCACTCGAAGTGGCGAATCTTGGCAATCGCCATGGGGTGCAACTCGGTCAAATGCACACCGTGCCTCTCCAGGACACGGTAAACAAACTTTGTCAATGGGAACCTAAGATTCCTATAGACAAAGAATGAAGCATATACCCCGATCTTGCCACTGGGGGCATCGTACAAGGTCTGATGGGGTTCAGGAAACTCAGGCTCGAGAGGATCGAGCATGAACTTCCTAACAACATACCGGTACTGATCGCCGGGCAGAGCACACTGGCACTCGCCAGCAGTACTCTTATCATCGACTACAGCTTCAGTATCATGTGAAGACATATTGCAAAGGAAGAAGAAACGATTTCGGAGGAATGCTCAACTGAATAAGAGTATTCACCAGAAATCGCCTTAGAGATGAAAGAGAAGTGAAGATGTGAATTACAAATGACCCTCTTCCCCTTTATATAGTGATCGCAATTAATGCGGTGAATTTAATGCGAAGGAGAGAGAAATCGAAGGTGCAATGAAACTATGACGCGTGGCAAAAAGCTAGCTGGCAACAGCTGTAAAAAGTACGCGTGCCAGAAATTTCGCGGCCACGCGCCCGAAAAATCGCGCCCACGCGCCTGAAAAAGCGTCTGAAACGACCATGTACTGTCACGTCACCATAACTTCCTGCACGTCCTGACACAGTCAGAAGAAACCGTCGCACGACGTTTCAGATGTTTGGACTGTTCTTATCCTCACCAACCTTTCGAATTTCAAAATTCAAAATTCAAAAAGATCATAAAGTAGGCGGGAAAATACCCCCCTTACCTTGGCAAACAAGTAACAGTAAGACGGATGCGGGTACAGTGTAAAGGCAAAACCCTTCACATACCTAGCACCAGCATGGAATTAAAGCCAAGAACCTTGGCGAACAAGTAACCGTAAGACGGGTGCGGGTAGAGTGTAAAGGCAAAACCCTTCACATACCTAGCACCCGCAGGGAATTAAAGCCAAGAAAACCTTGGCGAACAAGTAACCGTAAGACGGATGCGGGTACAGTGTAAAGGCAAAACCCTTCACATACCTAGCACCCGCAGGGAATTGAAGCCAAGTACCTCGGCAACCAAGTAACTATAAGACGGGTGCGGATACAGTGTAAAGGCAAAACCCTTCACAAACCTAGCACCCGCAGGGAATTGACGCCAGGAATACCTTGGAAGTAAAATAACCGTAAGACGAGCGCAGGTACAGTGGTAAGACAAAACCCTTCACATACCTAGCGCTCCGCTGGGAATTGAAACCAAGAAGGATCTTCTGGGCAATGCTTGCGGAAACGGAAATAACATCCCCGCATGGCGGGAACGTCGAGAACTACGTTGTTCGAAGCTCCAGGATGGAATTGGTGGTCTTAACATAATTGATCACTATGTTCAAAACCACCAAAACCTCAAGGAGAATCCACACAAGTGGGACTCAACGCTCCTGACGTGCGAGGAGATTACAGCATACCCGCATCATACCCAAAGACCAAGCAGGAAACTCGGGCATTTCTGCAAGTGACAAGGACTTCCGCGGGAAGAATCCCCATGGAAAACCTTAGAAAAACCCTTTTCAAAACCCTCTGCTTAAGTCCAAAAGTTCACCTCACTTTATTAAACACTCATGAGAAGAACATTGGACTGGGGGGACTTGAAGAGGTAGGTCCCAACAAAGCCCAGTTGGACCCGCAAGACTCACCTAAAAGAGGGACGTCTGCGCAGAAACCAACTGGATCCGCAGGACCAACCATGCTCAGAGACGTGACGTCCTTACGCGCAGTACGCAAGCTGGTCCCGCAGGAAATGCCTCCCGATGGTGAAGGACTCCGCCTGTTCCCGCAGCCTCGGATACAAGCCATCAGGGAAGGCCACCCGCGCAGCAAGGCTACACGCACAAGGCACTTAGCTCTCAATCACTCAGTGTCACCTGAAGGAATGAGCGAAGCCGGGAACAATCCCGCACAAGGGCGGGAGGGGGAATACTCCCGCCCAAATAAGCCAGTCCGTACGATACAGGAAGATCTTCTGTACTGTACCTGACGAGGTATGGGAAAAAGATCTGACTAAAGATACGACAGCTTATTGACAACAGTATGGCGAGCAGCATGCTCCTGCACTGTATGTCACTATTAGCCGCTGCCTACTCACCAACTACTGCCATACCACGTGCGTAGCCGTCAGTTGGTGGAACAGGAATAGTATACAGCAGGCCTGGTCACTATCAGCCGCTACCTACCCACCAACTACCAGCAGGGCACGTGCGTAGGCTACTGTTGGTGGAACAGGAACACTGTTGCAGCCGGCCATACCTCTTTGGAAACCTACCTTCGGCTATAAATACCACAAATGGTGTGACCATCTCATCTTATCATATCTTACTACATTATCATCATATTATACCTGATATCTGCTCTAGCAATCTCTTAATATACTTTTATATTTAAAGAGCAATCTAGTCTGATTCTCACGCCGGAGGGTGGTCACAAGGAGGAACCCCCCCCCCCCCCCTTCTCAGTGACGAGCTCACGGTGTCTGTTTTGCAGGTTATCAGAAGAACCATCTTCCAAGGGTCTAACCTCTCGTGGGAAACATCTATCTAACCCCCAGGTTACCAGTAATCTGCCCGGGGTCCGGTTAGTGTTTCTTCAGCATCCCATGTATTACCAAGCTCCAAACAGATTAATATGCACATGAGTATGTGATAGTGCATATATAACAGGTTGTGCTGATAACTATCATAATTACTGCTGCAATAACAATATAAAAGATTTATTTATCCAATACATGGGAAGAAATACAGAATTCTTGTTTTAAAATCTCAACAGGAGCATCACTTACAATTAGTACCAATAAGATGTTAACGCATATTCTGCATAAGTGTCTCAAATCTAAAATGCAAATTTGACAACGATTTGTTGAACTATAACATCGTCTAATATATTCTATTTACAATATCAATTAAGAACTTAAGAGGTAACTTCTACAATATCCAATTTGGTTGGAAGACGACTGTGGAATAACCATACCTTGTTTTGAGATTCGGTAGAGAGCAATCAATGGTGTGAGGGACGGGAACTAGGGCTTTGTTTATGTTTTGAATGTTATGGAAGAGGAAAAAACAAAACCGAATAATCTATATACATATTTATTGTTTGGGTATTTAATGAAATTGGTCGTTTGGTTTGTATGGTAAAAGAGAGTTTGCTTATCTAATGACTTGGGTTCGAGTCTGGTATTGCCAACTTTTTTTTTCCGACGTATTTTTGACGCAAATTATGTTTGTGTCGGAAATTCTAACACCTTTCCGACGCAATATGATTTTGTTTTCGTTTTTTGAGGTTCGAACGTTGTTTTTCTTGTCCATTTTTTGCATAACTTCATTATCATTATACATGAAATACTTTTACTTCACAAACACAAACTTATACATATTATATATTTACGACCATACGTATGTTCCATCAGAACCTATAACTTACAATAGTCATTTATAATTTTATAAATAATCTAATATTGTTGTTCGCTTTTCGATGTTCAGACGTGTTTCCTTCTTTTACACGACTTCATTATACATGAAATACTTTTACTTCACAAACTCATACATATTATAAGTCAATGTATGTACATATGTGTGTGCCATTAGAGCATTTAACTTAGAACGACCTATTCATAATTCTACAAGTATAACTATAATGTTACAAACGTGTGTACGCAACTGTATAATATGTATGAGTTAGGGAACTAAAAGTACTCCCCGTACGAAGAAATTATACAAAATATGAATGAAAAAACAACGTTGGAGCCTCATTAAGCGAAAAACAAATTCAAGTCGTCGGAAATGCGTAGCAATGTGTGGTGACTTGCTACACATTTTCTACAAAATTAATGTTAGTCGGAAATGCATCAGAACTTACGTTATTAACTTTGCTAATGTTTTAGTAAAATACAAAATTAAAATGCTGCGTCGGAAATGTGTCAGAATTTCCGACACATTTCTGACATAATTTGTGTTATCATTTACTTACCGTATTAACAAAAAAAAAACAAAATACAAAGGCTAAATGATGCGTCGGAAATGCGCCAGAAATTCCGACATATTTCCGATGCAGTTTTATTATTATTTAGATTAACATATTAAAAAAATTTTAATTAGAAGATTAAGTTGTTGTGTACGAATTGTGTCGGAAAATCCGACACATTTCCGACGCCTTTTTATTATTATTTAGATTAACATATTAAAAAAAATTTTAATTAGAAGATTAAGTTGTTGTGTAGAAATTCCGACGCAAAAATTTGCGTCACAAATTTTCGTAGCAAAGATACCCATTTTCTAGTAGTGCTTATCAGCTCATTTACTACCTATTTAATTAGTTTACAACTTGATTATAACCCATTTCCAACCCATCGACATGTTTGGGCAATAGGTTACGTTAGTCCTGATCGGATAATTAGATTACATATATTTTAAGTGTGTCAGAATGGAGTTAGTGTTGACGTTTTTCATACGAATAAACATTGTGTGGTGCTTATACATTACTTCAACTCGCCAATCTAACTTAAAAGTTTTATGGTTTTCACCTGTAAAACATACATAGCTCATATTAAGTCTAGTTTGTCATAAGAAAATATAGTGTTTAATTAAATGATTTGAACCAATCATTTATTTTAATTTTATAATATAACGTGAGGAACTCTTTTGTTAATTCTAGAGGTAAGCACTACATGCATGTAGGTAAAGAACCACACGTCAATGTAATTTCTAAACATGCAAAAGTCATGTTATCGAAATATGAATACAAATATAGTTGTAGCTCCATTAATCGTTATCATATAGTGAACTAGTTTATTCATATTTATATATATTAGGAGTAAACAATTATAATGTTAAAAGATACAAGGGTGATGCTTTTAGAAGCGCATGTGATGGTCTTCTTTATAACTTTTTTTGTGTTGTTTGGATGTAATCAATGTAAGTTCTCATTAACTTACCAACATATTGTGTCGAGTATTTTAAATAAAACATCACAGTTATTATTTATTTATTTATTTATTTATAGATTTAATTGTATGTTTATTTATTTATTTATTTATTTATTTATTTACTCCCAGGAATATATGAACAAAGTGGCATTATAGTATTCGGAGTTTCACCGCCAAAAGGTTGTTCAGTACACTGTATTGAAGCTGGTGCTCATTTTTGTTAGTAACACAATTGATTGGAAGTGTTACTTGTCTAAAGATGATTGCATGAAATATTGTTTAGCTTCTAGGAAAAGTTGTTGCTAATCTAAGTGAAAACGAGTGTGGTGATTTGTAAACGTGACATAAGAGTCGTGCTCAATAAATAACTGAGTGTATTAAAAATTAATTAATTATATAATAAAAAAATTGTATCTTTAGTCTACATTATGTTTGACCGGCATGACTTTCTTCAAGTGTTTGTGTTTATGTGTGCACGCGCACACAAACATTACATGGTGTGTATATATAACCTAATATGGGGAAAGCAAATATGAGGCTGTTTTGATTAAACCTTAAAATAAATTTTAATGTCACTTCATCAATTTCGTCGGGTGTATCATTGTGATAATCGTATTCCGGAATGAAAATTGAAATCAAATATATATCTTATTAAAACATTTTGGTCCAGTCCACCATATTCTCGCCGCCGTGACAAACCAACTAAAATACTGGTGAGTTAAGATTCTTACTTCTGTGCTATTGAATGTTTTGAGCTGGTTACTGAAGATCAATCCTTGTAGAATTTACAAATTATAAAACCTAAATCTTCGGAGTCAAACAGATTCTATCTTGTTTACCAAGAAATCTGCAGTTTGCTTCTCTAGATTCTATATAATCAACTGAAACATTACTTAGAATTTTGTTTAGGTTTTTTTGATTGATTGTTTGTTTTTCTGGATTAGGGTTTCAATTCGGTTCATACATTATGACCGGAATTAGGTTTCTGATCTCACGCCGGATGTATAACTCTTGCCCGAAATCGAGCAATCATGTTAAGGACACAATAAGACCATCTTTCACCTGCATAGGCCGTGACTATTCAACAGGTAGAAACACAAGAAGAAGTAACAACAATATGGACACAATATCACCTAGGCTGTCAAACCTTCAGTTCAAGACTACTTATCCACTTTTAGGAACTACATATACGTTGAATCATCGGTTTTATTCATCGTCTTCTGGTAATCATGGAGAAGATGTCTCAGCTTCAAGTTCTAGCGGACCAGATGCTGGTGGATTTGATGGGAACGATTTCGTTCATAAGATGAAGGAAGCTTGGAACTCGACTGTAGATGTTGCATCTCAAACGGGTGAAAAGGCTAAAGAAGCTTATGGAGAAGTGAGCCCCTATGTAGAGCAGTTACTCGATACGCATCCTTACCTTCGTGATGTTATTGTTCCGGTTAGTGGGAGCGTATTGGGAACTTTTGCAGCGTGGGTCGTGCTACCAAGAATCTTTAAAAGATTCCACAAGTACGCAACCGAAGGGCCGGGTACATACTTACAAATAGGATCATCGGGGGCCCCAGTGCCTTACGAGAAAAGCATGTGGGATGCATTAGAGGTTCCGGTTAAATACCTCATAACTTTCATGGCATTTTCACAAATGTTAGTAAGTTTAATTTTTTAGTCTACTTTTACAAATTTGTTACTATTTTTCATATTAGCTTTTAACAAGTGTTGTTTTGCCTTTCGGGTGCTTTATAGAGGGGTGATGGTAGCGCCAACAACAATTGCATCACAGTTTATAGGACCTGCTTGGAAGAGTGCTGTTATTGTTTCGTTTATATGGTTTTTGCATCGATGGAAAAAAAATGCTGTAGCACGTGCTTTGGCTATGAAGGCTGTTGAAGGTGTAATCCGGGATAGGTTGTTGCTTTTGGATAAATTATCTTCTGCTGGGTTGTTTGCTGTTGGAGGTCTGGCTTTAGCTGAAGCCTTAGGGGTGGACATTCAAACTATTTTAACTGTAGGAGGGGTTGGAGGTAACTTATAGTGCAATGTCCTATATATTTTGATATATTGAAATCTAACGAGAATTACTTTATCTTTAATATTTATAGGTATTGCAACCGCTTTGGCTGCTAGAGAAAGTCTTGGCAATGTCTTCAGTGGGTTATTAGTACAGCTTCAACAACCATTTTCAGTTGGTGATACGATAAAAGTATGTCAATAAGATTTTATGTTATTTATTTAAATTGGATTTGTTATTGTTTATTATGGGCAGTTTCTTTGAACCTTTTTCTCATCCACACAACTCGTTTTCTTAAAGGTTGGATCCGCAGAAGGTCAGGTTAAAGAGTTGGGACTCACAGCTACCATATTAGTTGTTGCGGGAAATAAGCCTATACGAGTTCCAAATACATTGTTTTCTAGTCAGGTTTGTATTAGTTTAATCTAATTTTTAATTCAATACAATTGTCACATTCTATTGTTCAAAACAAGTATTTTTTTATTAGTATTATAAATCGCATGATAACAGTTAACATCACCTGTATGACATAATTTAACTTTATGGTGTTGGTTAGGCTTGTAAACGAGCATGAACAAAGCATGCTCGTGTTTAAGTTTAACTGGACAAATGATCAGACACGAACAATTAAATGAACGGGTTTTTTTGTTCGTTCGTAAAGAAAATGACCATTTCGTTTTTGTTTAAGGTTGTTCATTAACACTAACACGGACGGTTCCAAACGAACATAGCTGAGCTAGAACTAGTTAAAAGTAACGCGAAGAACACTGCGTTGGGTCTAAAAAGTTATTAAAACTAGACTAAGCTATAATGAGGCAAAAAAAAAAATAATTAAATGAATATATTTAGGAACGGAAACGAACGAACTTAATCAAACGTAAACTAACGATCATAAACAAATTTAAATAAACGAACAAGACATGTGTTTATGTTCATTCGTTTTAATAAATTAGCATAAACAAACTTCCCGCATAACGGTTCACGAATTGTTCACTGGGTGTTCGGTTCGTATACACGCCTATTTATGGTTAAAAACTTTATGCAATGATGACGTCTCTGAATGTTCTATTGATAGGCTATTACGAACAACTCACGAGCTGAATGGCAACCCATGGTATCAAAAATTCTCGTGCAAATTGATGACTTTGAGAAAAAACCACAAATACTAGAGGAAATAAAAAGTATGATGAAATCTAATATCAATATTTTTTTGGGTCAAGAGCATCCATATTGTCATGTCTCTCCAGTTGGTTATTTCTCTCGACTTGGAGAATCTTTTTCTGAACTTAGTCTTCGATACAACCTAAAGCCAATGGTATGTTTATTTTACTCGTTAGTGATAAGTGTGACCCAAATCCAACTTATTTGCGTATAAATGTTTTCATTTTTAGTAACATTATTTGTGATTGTAGAGCAAAGACAAGTTAATTGCAGCCGAGCAGGATGTTCTTTCGCAAAGTCTTGAGATAATCAAGAAGCATGGTGCCAATGACCGTAATCAACAAGTATGTTTTTTGACTTGTTAGTGATAAAGCGTGACCTAAGTCAATTTATTTGCGTATAAATGTGTTCACTTTTTGTAACAGTATTTGTGATTGTAGAGCAATGACAAGTCAATTGCAGCAGAGCGGGAAGTTCTTCTGCAGAATCTTGAGGTAATCAAGAAGCTTCATGACAATGACTTTAACTAAGGGGCTTTGATACTTTTTGGAGTGACCCAGAATGATTGGTGAATATAGATCCTTATGTATTGGTTCATTTTGACAAATTGAGGTTTAACCGTTAAACCACTTTTCTATTACAGTCGAGCCATTTGTTCATTACTAAACCATGTGTGAAAGTTTTTGTCCCTTTGCTTGTACACAAGTCAATATGGGTTTGGGTTGAAACATTAATTGGGTTGATCCGTGAATACCTTTCTGTCAACTTATAAAAAAAGTTATATAAAATTGTGTTCCAAGTATTTTACGGAACTTATATCAGTAATGTTCTACATTTTGTATATAGATCAGTTTAGGACAGCATTATAAGCTTATGTATTTAGTTTAACCTTTTGAGTTGACCACCGTAACTCAAATCGACTTGTTCATAGATTCAAGATTTTTGTAGTAGTTATAACTTTTGTGGCACAGGGGAACAAATCCTGCTGTGAATATATGTTGTATTTCTTTATAAAGACTGGAGAACTAGAAAATGAAAGATATGCTTATGTTATTTGGTCAAACCAGAATTTTAGGTTTGAATCTAAATAAGGTTGTGTAAAACTTGGCCCGGCCCACAAAACCAAAGAGCCGAACCAGGACCTGGTATATTTGGTCCAGTTCTCGTTTGTGGAGTTTTTAAGAAACCGGTTCTTGTGTCAGTTCTCGGTACATAGTTGTCTAGTCGGGATCTAGATATAAACGTGCGTTTTCTGGCTAGATCTAAACCCACGTTTTCCGGCCATATTTAAATCAACGCAACCCTTTTTTTTCAACAGTTTTGATTGCTAGCGGTGGTCGGAGATGGTAGTTGACGGTGCTGACTGACGGTGGTGAGTAACAGAGGAGCAGTGGTGGTGGTGATGACAATTGTGACCGGCGGTGGTGGTCTACAGCTTCAAAGAAAAAGAAAGTATGATATTTTTTTCAAATGGGTAGAATTGGTTATATTTGATAATTTGAAAGGGCAATTTTGTCTTTTTAGGTGTCTTTGCATTCCAATGCTTTTAACAAATGTATAACCAAACAAGATATAGATTTTCAATAGAATTCATCAAATTTCATTTTCCATAAAAATTCTAATTTCAATTCCATTAGAATCCACGAATCAAATGCACCATGAGGTTTTGATTTCATTATATCCCTTTAATAGTTGCTTTATGTTAATTTCTTACTTCATTACTTAAGTAATTGCTCTATGGTTTAGTTAATTCCCATTAGCACTAAGTGCTTCATATCGCAAATTACTTGATTTCTTCATGTTTTTGAATTTTAATTCAGGTGTTTAACAGAGTATCAAAGCATTAAAGTTACCACGGGTTTTACCACCAGTGGGCTTTCAGGCGGGTGGATTTTTCCTGAAACTAGAGATAACTTGGAGGCGTTTAAAGGCTCCGTACGGCTGGCTTTGGCTAGCTAGCGGTGGCCTTTTGCTATTGGATCACCCCGTACATAGTACCTAGGCAATTCTGCTCGTTGGCCCGTTCAAAAAAAAAAACTTAATTTAAAAAGACAAAAATTGTAATTCTCTCCTTTTAAGATTTCGATAATAACAGACACCTCATGGCTTCAGCAATCGTACCAAAAACAATATTATATAAATATTGTGCCTGCGCCTGATTGGTGGACATGAAATAGTTCACATGTAGATTTAATTTGTCACGTTTTTAAAATGGCAACCCTACACTTTTTGTTGTTGGATTTTATTCCCTAAATACATTGCATGATCGTGTGTATATTTGTTGATCTTATTACTACGTACCGAAGCAGTTAATGCATAAGAATATCGGATATCGGTCAATGACCGATATTTGGGATATCGGTTGTCGCAGTGAAATATCGGTAATTTTAATATCATGTAAATTCATATATATATAGCAATTTAACATTAATAATTTAGTATAGTCTCCTACCATTAACAAATTAACCTTTTATAAATTGCAAAACACTAACAATCGTAGCAAGTAATAATTGATTAAGGATTAAAACACTAACATTGAACTCTAAAAGTTGATAGTTAAGACTTAAAACACTAATATCAGAAATATCAATGATATATCGGTCAAATATTGGCCGATATTGCTAATATTATCGGTACCGATATTCTGACTGATATTTCACCAAGGGACCGATAACCGATATATCACTGATTACTACTAACAAAAGCATAATATAACTTCTTTGCTACTCTTGAAGCCGTGACAAACCAACGCAAATACAGGTGAGATTCTCTTGAAAGCTTTCATCTTGTTTGGTTTTGTGCCAATCTTACATAATGTAAACTTAAATCTTCGGATATTACAGATCTGTCAATTTTTAGCAACAAATCCGCATTTTATTTCGGTTTAGGCCTAGATTCTATCATTAAACGTACGTTATTATTATAAATGTTACACCTAGATTATTAAACATTATTAGGTTTTAATTTATTGTTGTTAGATACGCTATGACCGGAATTAGGTTTCTGATCTCACGCCTGATGTATAGTTCTCGCCTGAAATCGAGCAATCGTGTCTTTCAAGCTAAGGACATAATAAGACCATCTTTCACCTGCATAGGCCGTGACTATTCAACCAGCAAAAGCACCCCAAGTAACAGCCATATGGACATAATATCATCATCACCTATACTATCTAACTCTCATCTTCGGACTATTTCTCATCTTCTAGGAACAACATATGTGTTGAATCATCGGTTCTACTCGTCATCTGTTGGTAATCATGGAGAAGATGTTAGCGTACTAGAAACTAGTGCTACCAATGGATTTGATGGAAACGATTTAGTTCGTAAAGTGAAGGAAGCTTTTGGAGAAATCAGTCCTCATGTACAACAGTTACTCGATACGCATCGTGATACTATTGCTCCCGTTGCTTGGACCATTGCTGGAACTTTTGTAGCATGGGCCGCGCTACCAACAATCTTTAGAAGATTACACAAGTACTCCGCCGATGAATTCTATCAAATAGGGCCATTGTGGGTAGGGGTGTTCAAGAAATCCAAAAACCGAAAAAAACCAAAATCCGAACCGAAACCGAAACCCGAATAATCCGAGCCGAATTTTTATTTGGATCGGATCGATCCCGAATATCCGAATAACTAATTCGGATTTGGATCGGATTCGGATATGGATTTCAAAAAATTCCGGATAGTTCGGATTATTCGGATATCCAAAATCCGAATATATAACATATTATTAGTGTATATAGCCAAGTCCATTAACATTTACAATAACTTTATAACCATAACTTCATTATTTGTTCAGTCAACCTAGCACACCATAGACAAAAATGTCTAACACTCCGTAACCTAGCACACCATAGACAAAAATGTCATAACACTCCATCGTTATACGCTCTAACACTACTTAACTTCCTTATTCTTGTAGTGTTTTATTTTTGTTTTTTATGTTTATTTAATAAAACTTAAGTTTGTATATTTTTTAAACGGATTATTCGGATAATTTCGGATTATCTGAATCCGATCCGAATTCATCCGAATTCAATTCGGATCGGATAGGAATGTCCCTAGTTCAGATCGGATCGGATTTCGGATAGGGTTCCAAAATTTTCAAATCCGAACAATCCGAACCGAATAAACCGAATAACCCGTTATCCGATCCGATGAACACTCCTAATTGTGGGCTCCCATGCTTTATGAGAAAAGCATTTGGGGCGCATTAAAAGATCCAGTCAGATACCTCATAGTCTTCACATCAGTTTACAAATGTTAGTTAGTAAATTGTTTGTCTACTTTTACAAGTTATTATTTCCAATTCAAGTTAGTTTTAACCGGTGTTGTTTTGGCTTATAACGGGTGCTTTATAGAGGGCTGATGATAGCACCAACAACAATTCTATCACACTTCACTGGACCTGCTTGGGAGGGTGCAGCTATTATTTCATCGATATGGTTTTTGCAAGGATGGAAAACAAATTTTTCCACACGCGGTTGGGCTATGAAGCTTTCTAAGGATATTGACCGTGATAAGTTGCGGAAATTGGACAAATTATCTACTGGTTTCTTGTTGATATTTGGTGGTATGGTTTTTAATGGGTCCTTATTTGGGGTGGCAGCCATGAATGATGTCTTACTCGCTGGAGGTAACTTATGGTGCGTTGTCACACATATTTTAATATGTTTGTAATCTAACCAGCATTATCTTCTCTTTAATCTTTGCAGCTGCTCTAACTGCTTTCGCTTCTGTAAACATTCTCCGTGATGTGTTGGGTGGCTTAAATGTACATTTTGGGATGCTGTTTTTGGTTGGTGATACGATACAAGTATGCCAATAAGCTTCTTTTGATAATGTTACTTGTTATGGATAGTTGCATGCTTTGATTCTTCTTCTCATCTCGTTTTCTTGCAGGTTGGATATCTAGGTGGTCAAGTTTTAGATTAGAGATAGGACTCACAACTACCAAAATACTTCTTCATGAAAGTCTTCCTCCTAAATTGGTTCCAAATTCATTGTTTAGTATTAATAAGGTTTGCATTCATTCAATCTTACTTTTAAGTATAATTGTCACATTCTACTGCCTAAAACAAAATGTTTTTCACTTTAAATCCCATGATAACAAATCACCTGTATGACATACTTAATTTGACTTGATGAGCAAGGCTATTAAACAAACGCGAACGGGGCACGTTCATGTTTGTTCGTTTAACTTTAACCGAACAAACAACCAGACCCAACAATTAATGAACAAGGTTTTCTTGCTCGTGTATGATCGTTCTTTTTAGAAAAGGAACTTGTTAATTTGTTTATGTTTATTAACAAAATAAAGAAAAATGTTTCACAGACGAAAATAGCTAAACAAAGATGAATGGACATAACCGATCTAAAACTAGTTAAGAACAATGTGTTTGCTAAAACTAGACTAATGAACCAAAAAAATTGTAAATGAATATATTAAGGAACGTAACCGAATGAGCTTAAATGAACGAGCATAAACAAACTTAAATAAGCGAACGAGACATGCATTCATGTTCGTTTGTTTATTATATATAAATAAAACTGTTTGTTTAGTTCGTTCGTTTATATATATAAACGAAATTCCGTCAAACGGTTCACAAATTTTTCACTCGGTGTTCGGTTCACTCATAGGCCTATTTATGGTGGAAAACTTTATGTGATAACGTCTTTGAATGTTCTAAACATAGGCTATTTTGGTCGCATCAGTTCCTTTTTTGCGGGACATGGTATCCATAATAACTGTGCAAGTTGATGATATTGAGAAAATCCGACAAATATCAGAGGAAATCATGAGTATGATGAAGTCCAATGCCAATGTTTTCATGGGAGAATGGTCAAGGTAGGCAAGTGAGACGATGGGGGCTAAGCTTCATTGTCGAGAGGGAAACAGCTCGGATCACCAGCTAAGGTTCGTGCAGCCATATTGTTACTCCAATGAGGTAGGAAGACTGGAAGACACTTTTTAGAGCTTACCTTTGGATGCACCCTAAAACACATGGTATGTATATTTGACTTTTTAGTTATAACCTAAATGTATATGAATGCGCTCGCTTTTAGTAACACACTATTTGTGATTATAGAGAGAAGACGGGTTTGCCGCGGCAAAGCATGATGTTATTCGGCATTCTCGTGAGATAATCAAGAAGCATGGTGTCATGGTGGTAAAAATGTTTCCATCTATCAACAATGATGACGGTAAATGAAGGGGCTAGGGTTTTCTTTTTGGAGTGACCCAAATACTTATAAAAATGGTTGATGAATACTATTTTGATATGGCTGCTATTAAGTGGATTGTGAAAGTTTTGGTCCCTTTGTTTGTACTCTTCTCCAAGTGGTGTCCTCAAATGGGTTTGGGTTGAAACATTATTAATTGGGTTAGGTTGATCCGTGTCTACTTATTAAAAGAGTTAGATAGAACATTCAAGCTTTTATTTATAGCTTAGCATCTTGATTTGTCCGGTTTTTTTGTTTTCTTACAAATGAGACATCCTGAAGTTATCATTAGCCGAGGGGTGGTGTTGAAGTTAGGTATGTGGTAGCTTGGTTGGCATGTGCTTTTACGGTTGGGCTCAAACGAAAACCGAATTTTTGGTTTTTCGGTGTTAGAAACAAGTCTTTTTCGGGTTAATGTATGGTTGGTATGGTTTTTGGCTCAACCGAATAAATTTGGTTTTTATGGTTTAAGTAAACTTAATGGTTTTTTATTTTACTTAGTTGGCTTGGTTTTGTTCGGTTATGGGCCTGCCTCGTTTTAAGTAGGCTTTAAATGTTTGTGTCTAATAAAAATAATGAATTTGGCTTGAAGCATTTTGTTTAAACTTTTTTTTTTGTTAAGGTTGTTAATAAGTTTAGGTCTAGAACTTTTCCCCAAAAAATAATGAATACGACCATAAACCCAGTAACAAACATTCAAATAACTTTGGTTCGGTTTTGGCACAAGGTCTAACCAAATCCAATCCGTAACTAAAAATTGATAGATTGAAAGATTGATCGTGCTAATCCTTGATATTGTGTTTGGTTTGAGGTTTTGTGTAAAATCCCTACATGGTCCAATAAATTTTGTAGTATGAAGATGATATATATTGATTTTGATGACGTGTGATTGTTAGTTGTTGAATTAGAATCATAGGTATGCTGAAAACATGATTTACATGAGTTATATATGAAATCAGTTTTGTAACAGATTCGTTCTTGTTTCTTGATGAGGCTGTAAATTGACGTCAACTTAGTATTTTTGGTCGATTCTTGATTATGTGATATAGTACTTTGAATCTAGTTCCCAGAAAACTAAGAATCGTAATTTTTGGACCAAGTCTTGATAGTTTTTATAATTTTAGAAATTATTAACATGTCTAGGCGGTTGTGGGAATTCGGATTCTGGTCTAGAATCCCGATCGCATACCTTGAGTTTGACAAAGCCAATACGGTTGGCTCTACTTCTCAAAGATCATAAATTGAGTTAGAATTCTAATCCAATTGGTCTTGCATGGTGTAGTTTGGTATAGAATTTTCACCAAATTTAAACTTTAGGTTGCGCACTGATATATATATTCACATACATTGTTGTATTAGATGAGGTTTTATAATTTTTTGTGTATTGGAAAAATACCAAAAAAAAAAAAAAATAGTTCGGTAAGACTTGTAAGGACATCCTAAAGTAATTCGTTAGTGTTAGGATGTGAATGTAACAGGGGTGTGTAGTTATTAACCCAATAACATACATCCATATCAGTCATTAATCCGAATCCGATAACGTGCATTCAAGCTTGGTAAGTTGAAAACAACAAAAAAGAAAACAAAAACAAACGGTTGGTTATTCGTCTGAGTCGGTTGAACTTCAATTCGGTTTTGTTAGCTAATTCGGTTTCGCTTAAGTTAAATCTGCTTTTTCTTCACCTCTGGTATGCACATAATTAATTTAGAACCTGTTTAACTACATTGTAAAAAGGTATAATTTAACATTTGTAATGATAATGAATATTAATTATGTTTTCCTTATACAAAACAATCTTCATTGTTAACCTATGTCTCTAGACAAGAGTAAGTTTAACTGATTAATGCTTATCGTTTACTTTTGCTTCATCACGTTTCATAGGAATCATTAATTCCTATTATCATGTCAAACTTTCCATCAACCTAATTTCATAATCTATTACATTTTTTATAATATTCATTTATGCTTTTCGTCTTTTATTTTAACTGCGTTTGAATTACCCCAATACCCGAGTGAGTCGAGATGCCAATCATTCATATTGATTTTGACGTTTCATGTCTGACTCACCCAAGAACACCATTAAGGAAACCCACCGTTGTGAAAAACCACTTGAGTCAGTTTCGAACTTAAGACCTCAAAGATCTCAAACATTAACCATCACCCCGGACCAAAAGGTCAATGCCATGACAAAAAGAGCCAATTTGATTAAGGTTGTATTTGTTTAGAAATTAACTTTAAAAGGGAGGCAATTAAACAATACAACACAGAACATTTTCATTTTCATTTTCATTCATAATATAACCAGTTTGTTTTACACCACAGGCACATTACAATAAAACAGGCAATATAACACACCATAAAACACATTCACATTTCATCTTACTACCAATATTGAAACCACCAACAACCGATATCCGCGTTCTCTATTCAACCTCCTTGATTCCGGTCAAGTAAACCCGACACTGAACCACACTTCCACCGATCCCAGAACCAGGCATCACCATCAAACCCACTTTCGGCTTCTCACTGTTTTCATCCACAACAAAATTCTTCACCACACTTTCCATATAAACCTCTGAAAACTCACTTCCTTTACTCACTTGAAAAACCTTGATTTCCGGGTCAAACGCGTGAGCCAAACGGTGCAGAAGCCATATAGCTTTTGCTAACTTCAGAAACGCCAAATAGAACGGTGTCCTCGGGTGACCCCCACCCATTATATAGTTTCTATGATCCAAATTACCAAAAAAGGAAGCCTCCATCTTCGGGTGGACCACGAGAATATACTTGCTCCTACAAAATTTCCCAAAATCTGAATCTGGGTTTTGCCCGACCGAATCAAGTGGGTCCATTTCACGCAAAGCAAGATACTGCTGAAAAAAGTTATCTTTATTAGTGTTTGCCTCGTTTTCAGATTTTAAACCGAAATGTTGTTGTTGGAACCCACTGAACATCTTTTGACAAATATGATACTCAAACGCGTATTTCTTGTGGGCCCGTTTCGCATAAACAATATCGGGTTCGATCGAGTTTGCAGCTGCATCGAGATCCCAACCAGCAGCTTTCATCATGTTAATCAAAGGTTTTGAAAAATCATGTATCGCCTTTGAAGCAATTTCAACCGTTGACTTAAACAGCTCAGGGGTCAAATCTGTAGAAAATGTTTCACTTTCACCCTCCGACTCTTTGGAAGATGACGATGACAAGCCCCTGAGTTTTAAATTCTTTTCCAATTTTGCCCTCTTCTGAGTTGCTTCTTGTATATGTTGCTGTAATTGTACAATTTCAGAATCTTTATTGTGGATTTCCGACTGGAATTTCTTTACCATAACTTCATATGTTTTTAACAGACTTTGCTGCTCTTGAATTTCAGCAGCCAATCGGGAATCTTGAGGGGAAATATATGTGGGGCGCGGGTTGTTCTCTCTGTAAAAATGTTTAAGTTCAGAGAGTTTTTTGAGTTCTGAAATCACGAGTTTATCTGCAGCTTGGATTTTTTCAGGATCGTAAGGCGTGTGAGCGGATTGCAGGCGGATATAAGCCGATTTAAGTGAAGAAATGTTTGTGAATATTTTTGAAACTAAAGCTTCAACAGCTTCTGGATTCTGGTTTGCAGCTTCTTCCATAGGTTGAGGATGGACCTTCTGGTTACTGCTGTCACAATTTTGGGAGTCTTTTGCTCCACCAAGTTGCATAGCTACTTAATATAAACGGGTTGCTAAGTGTATCCCCCGCCCGATTATGAATTGTGACAGTCTGAAACAGAATTATTGCATGAACAGATATTAAATATAATCATACAAGCGAACACCTTTTGATACTACATCTCAAACGAATCAAGATCTATACGCAGAGACTTGTTTAATTTGAGATAAAGGTTGTATAAATTAAAGAATATATTCATAATACAAGCTAGAAATAACATATGTTATGTTACATACCTACAAAATCCAGAAACTGGTAATTCGATTCGTCCAGCACTCATAATAAAGTTCAACCTAAAAAAAAGTTACGTAATCAAGTGCCTCTCATAAAAAGATACAATACTTCACCAAATATTTGTAGTATTCAGCAAATAACTTAAAATAAAGTGGACCATATGCATTAATCTAGCCTGATCAAAATAAAATAGATAGGTCACTTTGATCCTCATGAAATTTACTTATTTTGAACTTCAAACTCAATCAAACAATATATATCTCAAATTTGAAGTACAAAAATCAAACAATATATATCTCAAATTTGAAGTACAAGAACTAACATATCAACATATAAACAGGTGAACAGAAAAAAACAATATCTCGGTAACAACTAAGGTGTTGTTTGTTTTTTAAGAGGTAAAATGTCTGCAGACATCTGTGAAAGAAGAGGTGGACCAAACATCTGCAATATGCAAGAAGAAGACTGTTTGTTTTTTAACATAAACAAAAATTTAAATAAACCGATTCATTATACCTTAATTCTCTACAAACTTTCTTCAACCAAAATTTAATAATAATCGAACACATGCAACAATAAACAAGCAACAACAACATTCATTATATCAATCCTTTCTACAAACTTTCATTATACCTAAACTTTTCTACAAACTTTCTTCAACAAAAAATTAATAATAATTGAACAATTACAAGAATGGTGAATATTCAACTAATAATTATACCTAAACTAATAATAAGGTTGGATGTAAGTTAAAAAAATTATCAAATCTGAAAATTACAAATATGAAAATTACACACTAATGAAAAAAAGCTTGAAAAAAAGATAAAAAAAAAATCAAATTTGGAAGAAATGGACATAACAAGGTAGATGGCAGTGGCGGCTATGTGGAGGTGTGGCTGGAGGAGAGGGAAGAGGGAAGAGTGGAGGTGGGAGATGTTAGGGTTGAAGAAGAGTGGAGGTAGGATATAATACTGATATGTTGGATATGTTGAGAAGAGGTTAGACGAAGTGAGAAGTGGAAGGTCCAAGCCTACACCAAGAAGAGGGCGCGCGGACGTTTTTTAACGAAACGTCTTCGAAAAAACAAGCAGCCTGCAAAAGGTAATGTCTGCACGTGGTCCGCGCGACTGTGAAAAAACAAACACCCTCTAAAATCACGCATCTTTCATGCGAACAAGTAGCAACTTCTAAACTAACTTGAGACAATTCAAACCATCAAAACCAACAACTTGAAAACAGACCGGATCTATATGACAAGGCGGGAGATGAGATCATAGAAATCAAAAGAAACTCAGGCATCCTTCATCTATATATGCAAATCACTACTGGAAGAAAACTAATAACAACCTTTCAAATAATAAGTTGACCGGTTCTTATTCAATTTTATAATTATTTAATTCAAAGTACTCTAGTGCAGTACAGTAGCTTGTAAGCTGTATTATATTATACTCCCTAGATCCACCATCGATCCCAAAACACAAGCCATATTTCATACAAATACAACTACTTATTGAAAATGAACAAGACCACAAAGTGAAGCAGTTGTTAGAGTAGTTGAAAGCAGTAAAAGAATACCTGGAAGGATAGGTGCCGAGTACATTCCAGAGAAACAATAAGACAACGAGATTTGGGGGTTGATGGAACCCTAAGACACAGAGAGAAAGATAAAAAGAATCTTTGTTGCTTGCTTTATATTTTTTATTTATTTTTGTTATTGGGCTTTCTTAGGATAGAATGGGCCGATCGGAAATAACCGATTAACCGGGACTGGGGATAACAAATCGGTTTTTTCTGATACCCGGTTTCATTCGAGTATAACCGGTTGATAGGGTATTGGAAAAACCTGGTTTCGGGTATGGAACCGATTCTGGTTTTCTGGTACTACCGGGTACAAATCGGGTTCGATTCCGGGTACGGGTTTTGGTACTGAAATGCATACCCTATCTGTACCATATGGTAGGGTCAGGTATTAAAAACCCAAGTATAAAATACCAAGTTTCGGGTTTGGGTTTTTTGTGCACCTCTATTAGAAATGAGATATCCATATCCTCTCCATAGTCATCGCATAATCATTGCTTCTTTGTTGTAGAAATTGCAATGCTTGATCGTCTCTAATCGCTTTGGCTCCTTCAAGATTGCCTTGTCACGTTGTTGATTAGAATCTCTTCGATCAGGCACATAAGCCTTAAGGGCGATTACTTCAGTTCTCGAACTCTTTTCAGCCAATATGTTTCTTTGTTGCTCGTCTTGGAGTACCAGATGGAACGCACTGTTCAAGCTTGGTGTGGGTTTCGTGGCCAAAATCTGAGTTTTAATGACAGAGAACTCATTATCTAACCCCATGAGAAATTGATATAGTTGTTCTTTTTCTTGATGTTGGCACAACCTCTTTCCAACTTCACAGGTACACTCATGGCAGGTGCAAGAAGGAGTAGGAAGAACAGAGCAGATCTCTTCCCATAATCCACGTAGTCTCGTAAAGTAGGACGTAACGGAGCTTCCATCTTGTTTTATCATGGCAAGAGCCTGTTTCAGTTCATAAGACCTAGGGGCGCTTTCCTTTCCAAACCTCTCGGCGAGCTCGCGCCATATATCATAACTCGTCTGAGCGTACTTCACGCTACTACGGATGTCTTTCTCCATTGCGGTCGTTAACCATCCCTTCACCATAGCGTCCGCACGCAGCCTTGCCATATAGTGCGGGGATGTTTTGTCTGGTTTTTCGATGCTACCATCAACAAGTCCAACCTTATTCTTGGCAAACAGAAAATTAAGCATTTTATGTGACCAATCACCATAGTTACTATCCGTGAGGTTGTCGTTGCATGCATTTGTTTTGGGTAATCGGACGGATGGATGTAGAGTGGAGAACTCGTATCCAAGGCTCCGTCGTTCTTCATGTTGTTATCGCCAGGCATTGAGAGGGAGAGGACGGCGCCGATTAGGGTTTATGGTTCAGGCTAAAACCGCTCTGATACCATCATAAAATCAATGGTTGAGCCTTTTGATTACTTTGTATTTTTAGTTTGTGTTTTACAACAGAAAATAGACAAATATAAATACAGTGTGTCGAGGAATTAAACAAGGAATGTTCTTAATCAAAGGCTAAATATAGGGACAAAAAAGAAGCAATGATTGTGCGATGATTTTAGAGAGGATATGGATATCTCATCTCTAATAACCTCTAACCGGGAGTAAAGATCACAAAGAAACTGGGTTGGGAATCAAAATCAAGTTTGATCACAAACCGAAACATAGGGTTGAATTGGTCGAAACTTTATACTTTGTAACCAGTTTGAACACGGACAAATTTGTGAACAACCGGTTAAGACTCGGCTTCAGACTGGTCAAACTCAATCCTTTCCCCTCCAAAAGCAGGGTTGGAACGCGAGTCGATGCATCAAAAACCAGGTTTGGTGATGTTCGGTTTATTTGTACATATATTAGTATGCTAACTTAGTCGTTTTATTTGTTTAGTTTAGAAACTTTGGTACTTCATACGTGTTTATTGTGTTTCAGGTCACAGGTACTTAAAGCGCTTAATTTGGACTTTTACGAGCACGTAATAAAGACCCGGGATGTCCAGCACGTGAACCGAGACATTTATTTGGACCGGCTGAGTGAAGTGACCCATCGCGTAGCGCGATGGGTGTTGAAGGTGGGGCATCGCGCTACACGATGCCTTGTAATTTGACTGGCGTTGACTTTTGGTCCATCGCGTAGCGTGATGGACCAGGGAAGGAGACCATTGCGCTACGCGATGGTCCCCAAAATCATGAAAGTTAGGGTTTCATTTTATATTTCGTTTTGACTACCCTAGACGCCATTATTCAGTTTCCAGAGCATTTTTGGAGAGGAATAGTAGCCTACCATCACTTCCATTCATCTCAAGGTCATCTGCATGTTCCATATCATCATAATGGAAGACCGAGAGATGCCAAGACGCGGCTAGACCCTTCGAGTCATACTCGGGATGTATAGTTTGTAATCTTTCAGTTTATTTCTCATGTACTAGAACAACTAATTGTAATTGTCTTTTTGTTAATCTATGAGTATTGATGTTTAGTATGTTCGTACAATCAGTCGGTTTAGGTTTATTTCGATCAGAATGATTAGTTTGTCGATTGCTATAATAATTGCTCATAGGATTGTTTTGACCTGTTAATTGTGAGAAAGCATACGTCTGCCCTTAGTTGAGTCACCCTGGCAGGGACCGTTTGATAACTAGCGCCGTGTGTTAGCGAGCGTGGATGCCTAAGGTTTAACCGGTTAGTCAGTCTGTAGTTGACACAAGACAATTTATCTGTTATGTGCATGAGGTTGCTCTTAGTTTGCTTACTTGAATTCCCGAGTGTGATTTGCTTTGTTTAATTGATTGAATACTTGATTACTTGTTTGTCTATTATAAAACTCAATTTAGTTGCTAGTGTGATCAACACTTTGAATAGTTACTTCATAATCTTAGGAATCGGTTTCACTTTACACTGACCACACACTCCTCGTGGTTCGACACCCTACTTACCATGACTAGCTTAAGGTGATTAGGAACACTGATTTAATAGTTTTTTACTATATAGCGACAGTCTAGCATCATTTGGGTTTCTTTTATCCAACTTGAACCAGTTTGGACCAAAAGTCCGATTTGTGTAACTCTAGGTTTTCATTTCCATTTTGACTATCGGGGATGTATTTGTTGGTAAAAGTAGGTTCCGTCATACCGCCAGTGTTATCATATTGAAAAACTGGTCGTGGGTAAAGATTTTTCAAGGAACATCAATGATTAGTCAAAAGTATCACCGGCAGATTATTGATGATATATATTAGCAGCTAACTTGACAATATCAACCACATATCAGTCATTGGACACACATATGTTGTCGTGACAGTGATAATACATTAGCAATGGTTAGTACATACATTGGCGGATCCAGCATACAAACGGGTGGTTCCGGGTTTCGAAATAATAGTGTACGGATATATAGAAGACGCGTAGGAACCACCTTATAAATTAAGAGGGAACCACCTAAAAAAAATTCCTGCATCCGCCACTGAGTACATATAAGTAATATATAGCCCCTTTATGATCTCGCATAAAAGAAACTATATTCGAAAGATCGTCCAGCTTCTAATAAACTCTCTAAAATCACATACAACTCACAACAAATAAAATGGCTAAATTCGTTAAAAAAGGGTGTGAATTCACACCTTAATCTATACATGTAAATCACATACAATTCACACCTTAACACCAGTGGCGGATCTACAGCAAGATCACGAGGGTCGGCCGACCCCTGTGATTTAAAAATAATTAGTGTTATATATACGGAAAAATCTCAACCGACCCTTGTAAAAATTTGACACCAACCCTAAAGAAGAAAAAAAGACTAAGAAAAGAAGGAGAAAAAAGAGAAAGGAGAAATAGAAATGTTGCCAGAAAAAATTCCGGCAAGGGTGGAGTTAGCACGAGAATGGGGTTTTGGAGAAGACAAGCTAATAAAAAAATTGATACTTTATCAGCTGGGTGGTGTCATTTTCAAGAGTTTGACTTCACTCTTTTCTTTTCCTTTTCTTCTTTTCATTTTTTTTATTTTACTAATAATAGCGTATAAGTTAAATAAATAAAATTATTTAGTTTAACACTTGCATACCTTATTCTTATCTTTAATCTTTATATGTCTTGCAACTGCTTTTGCTACTAAAGACATTATCGGCGATGTTTTGGGTGAGTCATGTGTTCAACCTTCAATTGCTTTGAATACTTTTCCCAACCGCACAACTCGTCTTCTTGAAGACCAGACTTGTAGAAGGCAGGGGCGGACCTAGCTATTCATACCCTTCAACTTTTCGTCGATAGTGTAAAAGATTATTTTTTTAGGCAGATCTTCGTATTTCGTTACCCCTGAAAAAAATATGACGTTACCCCTATTTATTTAAAGCTCAACCAATTTAAAAGTTCAACCAAAGAAAAGCCCGACCAAAGTTTAACGCCCAACCCAATTAAAACCCGTTAACCATTTTCAAAAGTAATACTCGTTTGGAAATTGGAAACTAGCCAGACATCAAACAGCGTTGCACCAGACACCACCACTCGATACCATTTTGAGGGTGAAGTTTTTTAATATGGTTTTGGATATGCAAATAGATACAGTGAGGTCTCAACTAGTTTGTTAGAAAATATGTCTGGATGTTTAAATCCTTACAATTTATTTTCTAAGTTTGATATATCTAAGAGAGTGTCATTTTATGAGATGCGTCTGAATGATTTTAGTAATGAAGAAAGATGGTGTATTTCGGGTGATGATCTTACGACCTTTTATCACACTTTAAAGGAAGATGATAAATTGCAAAAATGGGTGTAGCGTGTGACCTTGCTCGTGTAATGCTGGAAACCGGAAAGCACACCACTTTTACCAGCCTTGGTTTTACTGGTTGGAACCGCAATCGTTGAAATATGTTTTTCTAAGATGAAGCTTGTCAAAACGGATTTGTGCAACTGAATGGGTGAGTATTTGAACAATGTTTTAATTTGTGCAGTCGAAAAAGAAACATTTAATAAAGTAAAAGAAGAGGATGTAATGTCTCGAGTTCACATTTTCAAAAACCGAATAGGAGAAATTTGCACCCGATGTGTTTAAATTTATTTGTTATCATGTTTTATACATCAAGGGCGGCTATAAGGCAGGGCCGGGTGGTCGACCGATCCCAGCCCGACACCTCGATAGGCTTGAATTTTTATTCTTTTTATTTTATATATATATATATATATATATATTAAAAAATATGTATTTTTAATAGACAAAACATCAAAACTAGTCCTTTATGTTTGCACGTTTTTTCAGTGGTTGTCCTTTCGCAAACTTAATGGCAGAAACCATCCTTTTTTGTTAAAAAATTATATCACGTTAGGTCCTTTGACTCTAATCCAGTTAAATTTTTTCGTTAAATATAGTCATGTGCAATGCACATGAGGGTATATTGGTCATTTTTCTCTTGAAAAATTAAAATCAAATAATATTATACACACACACACACACACTCATATACAGACACACACCCTATCTTTCTCTCTCTTCATTTTTCCTTCCTTCCCGGCACCACCCACCACCACCACCACTATGATTCATCACCACCATCCACCGTTGCACCACATCCACCATTGCACCACTACCTCCGAGCACCACCAATCCCGTCAAAGAAAACGAGCACCATCATCCTCTAAACGCTAAATTGACCGCAAAATCAACTATAGACACTCCACCATTTTTAGCATCCTCAACCGAAAGGTTCAGATCTGTAAGAAGAAACCCCATAGTTGGGCCGTCGGTGCACGCGTGACAGATCTTCGACACTATTTGGGATTTTTTTTCTGGTGGGTGTGTGATTTTCTATGGTTTTATTAAGTCCGACAAGTCCGATTTGGTGTGAAATTGAAGATCGGGGCTCCATTTTTCATCTATGCATCTATGTCTCCGGTAATTGTAAAGCCTATGTCATCGTTTCAAGGTGTTTTGGGGCTAATTTGTGCGGTTTCGATGGCGGCGATGTATTAGATGGTGGCAATCCGGTGATGGTGGTTGTGGCCTTCACACAGACAGAAAGAGATTGTGGAGAGAGAAAAAAAATAAACCTAATTAGCATAATCGGATTCACCTCAGGTATGGATTCACCTCAATTTGGGTTTGTTGGGCAGTTTTAGTGTTTTGTGGCTGTTGATTTGATGGATCTGAAACAAGGTTTAATGTTGCCGGTCAAACTCAGATCTCTCGTCGGTCAAACTCAGACCTGATTTTCAAAATTCAGATCTAAAACAAGTTTGGTGCTACCATCAGAAGGGAAGGGGGTGGCGAAAATGGCGATGGCTGCCGAAGTGGTGTGTCGGTGGCTGCCGGAGTGTAACAGGGGGAGCTGGAGAGAGGAGAGAGAGAGTTTATATGTTTTTTATAAATATATTTTTAGTTCTAAGGATTACATAAGTTGTAAAATTACCAAACTACCATCATGTGTCTTGCTCATCACCAGATTTAATGAGAAAAAATAACGGGGTTAGTGCCAAAGGACGTAACGTGATATGGTTTTTAAGCATAAAGGATGGTTTCTGCCATTAAGTTTTTAAAGGACAACCACTGAAAAAACGTGTAAACATAAAGGACGAGTTTTGATGTTTTGTCATTTTTAGTATTTAAACCCAATAACTCAACTAATTTAAGGGCCAATTTTTTTTCTCCTTCGGCCTAAAAAATGTTAACGATTCTCGGAGATGGCCTGGTTTACATTGTGTGAAATACGCTAAAAAAAAAATTTTAAACGTTACCCCTGAAATTGATGTCTAGATCCGCCACTGATAGAAGGTAAAGTTATAAAGATGGAACTCACAAACCACCTCATTACTTTTTATAGGTGTTGCAACTGCTTTTGCTGCTAAAAACATTCTTGGCAATGCTCTGAGTGACTTATATGTTAAACTTTCAGTTGCTTTGAATCATTTATTAATATGTATAACTCATTTTCTTGAAGACCAGATCCGTAGAAGGTAAAGTTATAGAATTGGGACTCACAACTACCGCATTACTCTGTCGCATGAAAAATCATCCTATATATTGGTTCCAAATTCATTGTTTTCTAGAGAGGTTTGCACTAATTCAATCTTAATTTTAAGACAATTATTGCATTCTACTGTATAAAACAGAATGAATTTCACAGTAAATCCCATGATAGCAAGTCACTTATATACCATAATGAATCATGATGTTTAGGCTTTTAAACAAATAAGAACAGAGTATGTTTGTGTTTGTTCGTTTAACTTTAATTCAACAAAGGATTAGACGCTAACAATTAATGAGTGAGGTTTTCTTCTCCGTGTCTGTCAGTTAAGAAAATGAACACGTTTGTTTATGTTTGTTCATTAAAAATATATACAAAAAAACGATTCACAGACGAAAATAGATTAACATAGATGAACGAACATAACTAAGCTTAACCTAGTTAAAACTAAAGCAAAGAACAATGTGCTTGTTAAAACTAGACTAATGAAACAAAAAAATTTTAAATGAGTATATTAAGTAACGTAAATGAACGAACTTAAATAAATGTAGACGAATGAGTTGTAAACAAACTTAAATAAACGAATGAGACATGTGTTCAAGTCCATTCGTTTAATTAAATGAGAAAAAAATACTGTTTATGTTCAATCTTTATTATATAAACGAGCTTAAACGAATTTTGTCACACCCCAACCCAAGGCGGAATGCCGTGGTGCAAACTGATTGTTCACAGCTTAGAAGACACTAACATAGCAATATTAGTGACAATATTAATTATTTAATTGAATTCAAATCAAGTACACAATATTCAAAAGAAATTACAAATAAACCCATACAACTCAAAACGAACAATATCCAATTCTTTAAATAACCTAAAGCCAAACTAAATTCTTTATACTTCATTTCACTTCGTGTAATATCCTGCAATACGCATACAAAATAAAATAGGTTTGTCAAAATAACGTTGAGCAAGTAATCACCGGTAGATAATTAACATATTATATGAGAAAAACTGCAAATCAATATCATGAGTATCCACAATTAAATATTGACAAATAATGGTGTCGTTTGACCATGCCTCACGAACATGGGCTATGGCTACTAAAACGACGTATGATCATACTAAATGAGATATATTGTGATGGACCTCCCCGAATGTGATAAATAAACAATTGAGCAAGTAAGCATGTAAATGTAAGCATTTAGTTGATTAACCCATAACATACAAGATTTGCAAGTTTAGGTATTAATATGTATATGAAAATATAATATGGTACACATAGAGTCCCCAAAGTGTTTTAAAACATTAAAAGAGGGGAGTGATTACTCACCTTAATGAATAGGCTAGATAAATAATAAAATAAGAAAAATTAACGAGTCCCTAACTTTTAATGCGCTGACTGATCCGATAAGAACAGACCTGAAACTCTGAGACAACAAAATAGAATTAAAACGAGAACATAGCCGTTGAAGTCGGGTAAAACGGATGTATAAAACTCAAGATATGAAATATTTAATATTTAAGCGAGCTAGTAATGTTCTAATATGGAGTCTGGTTCTGGTTAGTACACTCAAAATGTCAAGACAAACATATAAATCTTCTGAACCGAAAGCTAACTTTGACCAAAAGATAAGTTAATTGGAAAAATACGATTTTGACTTTTTATGAACCCTAAATGGGTCAAAGTAAAATTAACTATAAAAACCCCATCAATCTGCAAAATTGATCGAGGGCTTTTGTTAGATAAAAACAAACATTTTTCATGAAGACAACTTATACGTAATGTTAGAGGAAAATATGAGAAAGGCGAGTCAAAAGTTCTTGAGTCTTGAAAGTCAATCCGGAGGTTAAAGAACTTGAAAGAAATCACCACTAGAACACTACTTCACGAACCGAAGGTTAAAGAACTTGAAAGAAATCACCACTAGAACACTAATTAACGAAATTTGGGATGGAGACTGAGTTTGCAGTAGAGTTTAGTTTTTTTTTTTTTTTTTTTTTTTGATAACTTGGTTTAAATAATAAAGCAGAAATTCGTTTATCGGTTGCAACAATCGTTAAAATGGAAAGAAATTATTATAATACAAAATTAAATTGATTTCTTGTTCCTAAATCTTTGTAGTTTGATAAAAAATGCTTTGACATGATGCTAAGGCATATTCTAGTTGTTCTATTTAAGTGATTCACGAAATCGAGCTTCCCAAAAACTTTGATTTATGGCAATTATTACCACGGACTTCTAGAAATGCGATTTGTAGCCAAATTAGGCAATTGTAAGGGTTTCTAATAGTTGTTTGATGAGTTTAAATGTTATATAATAAATTAAACAAAGTTAAATACTGATAAATGCAAGATTTTATAAATATGAAAGATTCGAATTACATTTCCGGTCCGGGTAAACATAAACGAACACAAATACGAAATATCCAAAATGTTACAAAGTTCCACCAAAAACGGTTTGCAAACCGTTCACTTGACGTGTGAGGCGTTTACGAGCCTATTTATGGTTGAAAACTTTATGTGATAATGACGACGTCTTTGAATGTTATATTCATAACCTATTTTGAACAAATCAGAAGCTGCATAGGGGGACATGGTATCCAAAATAACGTTGCAAGATGTTAATTTTAAGAAAATCTTACAAATATCAAAGGAAATAAAGAGTATGATGAAGTCTAATGTCAACGTTTTCGTGGGAGAAGCGCAACCATATTGTTACCTATGTTAGGTGGAAAGACCGTTTGTAAAGCTCACCTTCGGATGCACCCTAGTAAGAAAGGTATGTATGTTTGACCCATTAGTTATAACGTATTTGTGTATATGAATGTTTTTACTCTTAGTAACACATTATTTGTAATAGCAAAGCAAAGACAGATTTGTTGCAGCAAAGCAGGATGTTCTTTGGCAATCTCTTGGATAATTAAAAAGCATGGTGCCACGTTGGCCAAAAAGGCTCCATATACAGACAATTGCAGCAAAGCAGGATGTTCTTTTGCAGTCTGTTGAGATAATCAAGATGCATGGTGCCACGTTGACCAAAAAAGGTTCCATCTGCAGACAATGACTATAACTAAAGGGGTCAGTTAGGAGTGACCCAAATACTTGTAAAAATGGTTGATGGATACTTTTCAAAGAAATTGAGTTTCGAACACCTCTTTAGTGTGGCTATTATTTAGTGGATCGTGAAAGTTTTGGTCCCTTTTTTGTTTCGTGATAAAGAGTATGATGAAGTCTAATGTCACTGTATTCGTGAGAGAAGTGCAGGAAAACTTCCTATATTAGTTCCAAATTCATTGTTTATAAAGTGAAGGAAACTCGAGACTCGTCTGTAAATGTTGCATCTCAAAGGTGAAAGGCCTACAGAAGCTTTTGGAGAAGCTAGCCCACACTTACTTGGGTATCCATATTTTCATGATGTTATTGCTCCGGTTGGTGAAACCATAATTGGAAGATTCCACGAGTACTCAACCAAAAAAACTAGTTACAATTATGATCATTGTGAGGCTTGATGCCTTCCTGAAAAAATCTCTTTCTTAGCGAATTGAATAGTAGGTCATTACTATTGCTACTAGTGCTTTCTGTATTCTTACTGAGATTGGAGCAGGCGGTGTCAATAAGAGCAATCTCCTTATATTTAACGTGGAGAAAAGGTTTGTCATCGTTCCACCATCCCCAGACCTTACCACATGAGTTGGATTTTACGAGATACGTTTGTTTATTTGTTTATCATTATCTACTTGGGCCACCCGTATATATTTCAAATGATGCACCTACACCAGCGTCGTTCTCCATTTCACGAACTACTGTGTTAGAAACATACTTAGGTGTGTTAGAAAGAAGACAAGTAGATAACAATATGAAAAAGATAATCATATATTCATACACTAACTAGCACGGGAATGGGTACGGGACCAGGATACGGGGACGTTACGGGTACGGGAAACGGCAAAAATCAAAAATCCAAGATACGGGTACGGCTAGGATACGGCAAAAAAAAAATACAAATATATTAAACAAAGTTCAAAATAGATTTATACTAATATAAAGTGCAAACTACAAAAAAAACTATACCAACCATATCAACCATATGTAATTAATTATCACTAAAAAATAAGTAAATGTATAATTTTTATCTATATATATAGTCAATTTTAAACATTTTATGTATAAAATTATAAGTTGAGGACCAAATGTAAACTAGTCTAGATACAAAGGGTTAAATTTTAAAATGCATAAACCTAATTTAACATTTTATGTAAAAGTTAACAAGTTTTAGAGGCTAAATGTAAACAAATGAAAGATCAAGGGTTAATGTATAAATTTATTTAACCCTAAAAAGAAACTAACACACAGCCACCCACTTTCTGCTTCTTCTTCTTCATTGGTTTTCCGGTGCCGGAATTCTTCACCGGAATATACTATATGGCCGCTCCGCCATGCTATTGGCTACAGAAACGTCTCGGAATCGTTTGTTGACCGTCCCCATTTAACGGGTTTGTTTAGGAAACGTTTCCGACGCGTTTCTGTCGCATTTCCGTCCCCACGCCGTCCCCGGGACCGGTACTCTAACCTCCAAGCCGTCCCCGTGCATCAGAGTTCATACATTCATGCTTCAAGTTGTGTAAGACTGTAAGAGATCAAAGTAATCGTGCATTTATTATGCCATTTCCTTTATGCTATAACAATATTTATTATATTAGTATCAAAACAATCTTTGTATGCTACCATAGTATTATCATTTATCCTAGTATCGAAACTACCTTTATGCTTTTCCTTTTATTATATTTCATCTCATACCATTAATACATATCTTCAGGACTTCAACTATTATTATTTCATATCAAACCATTAATACATAGCAACCATCAAGAGCAGCACTGCAACAGTAAACCTACATTTATGCATTCATGATTTCATGCTACCAAATACCAAGATGATCATACATTCATCATTCATGCTACCAAATACAAACTGCCAGGATCAACAAGATATAATATAGAAATAGAATATACTAAGTTACTAACATACTGTTGCTAACAAGAAGATAGTAACATTACCTTCACAATATAGTAAGTCAGTAAGTAGTAACTATATTTTATGCGTAGTCATACATTAAAAGAGTTAGTTTATGGAAGAGCTAGAAATAGAAGCTGAACTTCAAAAGAACGATCGAAGGAGGTGTGCCACTTTATCATTCAATTGTAGTGCAGTAATTAAGCAGCGGTCACTAGAAATCACTATTCGTTAGGGCCGGCCCCAAAGGGGGGCTGAGTGGTCGACGGCCACAGGCCCAACACCCCGCTAGTCTCGAAATTTTTTTAAAAAAAAATATGTGTTTTTTATAAAAAACAATATTTATATTTAATGTCTAAACTCAATTACATAACCATTAGTTTAGTCTAGTGGCCAAGAGGTATTACTTTCAACCAAAAGGTTATAGTATCTAGTCGCATTAGAGACATGTTAATCCTATTTTTATACAGAATTTTTTTACACAACCCAAATTATAATCAAGTAAGCTCATATAAAAATTAAATTGTTTAAACCTAACAAAACACTCATTTTACTTAATGCCCAAAAAAATTTTCGCGTTGGCCCCAAATTTTTTTTGCTTTCTCGGAGTCGGCCATGCGTCAAAGGTGGGGGCAGAGGCGCTTGGTTAAAAAAATTTAACTTTGATTGTTTAAAACTAGATTGAATATTCCTTTTTACATGCTTTTAACAGGTTTTCATTGTGGATTGGAAAACAGGGGAGAAAAGGCTCATCATGTAGAAGAAATGGCCCAATTTTTACATTAAACTTGTTTATGGCTTGCTTGTCGCCAGGGGTGTATAAAGCGCTAGATCCATAGCCTTCTCACCTCTAAGAAAAGCGTTTGAAGTACTCGCTTCCTGTCTAATGTGCGCCTTAAGTAGACTACAGCGATGAGCCTCTGCCTTAAGTCGCTTTGCGCCTAATGCAGTTTCTTAAAGTTTAAACCAAACAAGTACTCTCAACTAAAGGCTCGAGTACATACTTATAACTTATGCCTATAATCATTGTTAGGTGCAGGAATTTATGAAAAAAGCTCAAACTATCAAATCACTAACCCGAAAACGGATCAAATCTATGTCACAAGGTGGGAGATCATATTAAAACTTTAGATAACATATTATAATTAACAAAAAAAAATCAGGTATCCTTCATGTATAAATGGAAATTAACACAAGCTAATGAGTTATGAACAACATTTCAGCTTAACCAATACACTGTAGTGTCGTTATGTTGTTCATTATTTTAATTATTTATTAAGTTATTTTAACCGTAGATCCAACACCGATCACCAAGCACAAACCATAATTTATATAAATAACAAAACGAACCAACAAAGAAGAGGATAATTTGAAAAGTACCTAATTGGAGAGTTGGAAGACATCTGGAGACGTAGAACATGATGAAGAAGAAGACGACTTCTGGGTTGGATGGATAACCCTAGGAAACCCAAAGGCCAAAGCTTAAACCATGAAGAAGTATTAAAGATGATGGTATATATTCTCCTTCTTGATTATCTCAAGAGACTGCCAAAGAACATCCTGCTCTGCTGCAACTAATATGTCTTTGCTCTGCTATTACAAATAATGTGTTGCTAAGAGTGAACATTCATATACACAAATAGGTTATGACTAACGGGTTAAACATACATACCTTTCTTACTAGGGTGCATCCTCTTTATATCCTTTGATATTTGTAAGATTTTCTCAAACTCAACATCCCGCAACGTTGTTTTGGATACCATGTCCCCCTATGCAGCTTCTGATTTGTTCAAAATAGGTTATGCATATAGCATTCAAAGACGTCATTATCACATAAAGTTTTCAACCATAAATAGGCTTGTAAGCGAATCTGACATCGAGTGAACAGTTCGCGAACTGTTTTCGGTGGGAAATTTGTAACATTTTGGATTTTTCTTATTTGTGTTCGTTTATGTTTACCCGGACCGGGAATGTAATTAAGATCTTTCATATTTATAAAATCTTGGATTTATTAGTATTTAACTTTGTTTAACTTATTATATATACTCATAACATTTAAACTCGTCAAACAACTATTAGAAACCCTTAAAATCGCCTAGTTTAACTAAAAATTACATTTCTAGAACTCCAGGGTAATAATTGCCAAAAATAAAAGTTTTTGGAAAGCTAGATTTCGTGAATTACTTAAATAGAACAACTAGAATATGCCTTAGCATCATGTCAAAACATTTTCCATCAAACTACAAATATTTGGAAACAAGTAATCAATTTAATTTTGTATTATAATAATTTCTTTCCATTTTAACGATTGTTGCAACCAATAAACGAATTTCTGGACTTTATTATTTAAACTAACTTATAAAAATAATTTCTAGAATTAGTATTCTATTGGTGATTTCTTTTAAGTTCTTTAACCTTTGGCTTGACTTTCAATACTCAAGAATCTTTGACTCGTCTTTCTCATCTTTTCCTCTAACATTTCGGGCAAGTTGTCTTCATGAAAAATGTTTGCTTTTATCTAACTAACAAAAGCACTCGATCAAATTTACCGATTGATAGGGTTTTGCTAGCCAAGTTTACTTTGACTCATTTAGGGTTCAAAAAAGTCAAAACCGTATTTTTCCAATTAACCTATCTTCTGGTCAAAATTAGCTTTTGGGTCAGAAGACTTTTTTGTTTGTCTTGCATTTTGTGAGTACTGACTAGAACCAAACTCCAGATTTGATGTTTGGATTTTGAACAGTCTTAGCTCGCTTAAACATTAAATATTTTATATCTTGAGTTTTATACATCTTTACCATAGGCTAAGGGCATATTGTTTGCTAATGGTAACCTTGTTAAGCAAGCGATCAAAACCTTAATTATATTCTTGTTGGCCATTGACGCAATCAGTTTGAACGAGAGATGTTATTTTTTCCATTGCATCTTCAAACATGGCGTTTGAGAAACGAGTCGAAATAGGCCGTACATAGTCCTCCCATGGTAGTTCGGTCACGGTAGCCCGGTGAGTTTTCAAATACACTTGATGGCATCCCCCTTGAGATGTATAACTGCAAACCTGAGATTCATATTAGCCAGAGTCGTGTTGACATTCAAAACGATATATCCAACCTTCAACATCCACCCTCAAAAACCTAGGGAACTCCATTTTAACGACATGAATAGGCTGAGTGCCACGGTATTCGGATTCCCCGAACGAACCAAAGGATATCGTGCAAGAACTGCTCACCACCAAAGTCTATTTCAGTTTTGGAGTTAAATTGATGTTCAACGAAACCATTATGACAAAGTTTTTGAAATAAGCATAAGCATCCGATTTATGTAACAAAGAAAATGATTAAATCTTATGAAACAAAGACAATGATCAAACACATATATAATAGTAAATAACACATCTAAGCTACATATTTAATTGAGCATGAGAAAAAATTGTAATGATTTTTCATATAATTATGAAGATGGAAACGGGGATGAGCTGGAAATGCTTTTATAAGTAGAATTAGAGGGTGTGTAACTTTGTCGGTCAAATAAAAAGTATATGACCTTCTAGTCCAATATAATAGGGTGATAGGCTAGGACTTTGGATTTTGAGGTCTTAGATTCGAAACCTGACATGTGGTTTTTTTACAATGGTGAGTTTCCTACTTAATAATGTTTCTGAATGAGCAAGACCTAAGATATCAAAATCAATATAAGCGCCTGATATCCCGTCTTTAGAAGACTCACCTGACTATTAATTATAGTTTCCAAACACTGTTTTTTAAATATATTGTAACAAGAGAGAGAAATAAAACTGACTAGACTAATGATACTCCTTTACCATCTTACTAAAACAAACATTAAAGATAAAATATCTCTAATGCATCACACATGAAAATGAGGTCTCATTCTTTTCATGTGATCACGTATATTTCTTTTCCACTAACTTTTAAAACAAAAATGTTTTAGAGCGAATTTAACCATTTTATTTGTTGTAAATTATTTTTGATTTTATACGGTTTATTAGAAGCCTGGTGATCTTTCAAATTGTAGTTTTGAGGTTTTCATGAGATCACCAAGGGGTTACATTTTAATTCTATGTAACTATACATTGCTAATGACTAATATGTCGTTGATATTGTCAAGTTAGCTGCTAATGTTTACCGTCAATAATACGTCGGTTATACTCTCGGTCAATTGCTAGCGTTTACCGTAAGCTCTTTACCGACGGCATGTTTTTCGACATGGTATCACTAAGGAACGAAATGATGCAGTTTCGGAAGCGATCAATGGCTCGAGAGACTCATGATTTACAAAAGATGATAAATTGAACCAAAGTTCCAAGAACAATGTTCTTTTTCAATAAACTTAAAAAAAAGTTGAATAATACATAACCTTCAACTCTAACTTATACTAAAATAAAATGAGATAAACTTGGAAACAAGATAAACACAAAATATTAAAAGATAATAAAATCATAATTTAAATTAAAAGATGCTTCTGAATCATACTTCCCATCTTCGAAAAACTCGTCCTCGAGTTTTGCCTTCGGAATCGACGCCACCTGGATCAAAAGGAACATCAATGTGCTTGATATTTATTAACTTCATGACATAGCCAAACAATTCAACAGTGCAAAATGCCTCGCACAACTCTGAACGTATATCACCAAGGTCGAATGTAGCATTAGATTGGTTCCTGTTTGCTCTCGATTTTACCCGCTCAACTAATTGAATCTCACTAGCCGCCTCACCCGACTCTATACTTGTACCACCCGGTTCTATTTGGTTGTCGGGTCTCTCCATCTCCTTCTCCCTGTCTTCGAAAAAGACTCGTCCTCGAGTCTTGAGAACGTCGAAAAGATCATCTTCTTTTTTTACACGTTGTAGAAACTTAAAAAATAACTTTTTATTCGACGTATTTGCTCCATATGCATAATGTAAATCACTAGATGTTTCATTCACTAGATGTTTCATTGGGTGGGTTTTTATGAACAAAAGTGGTTACTTCACAAAAATTCTCATGAATGTCACCATTTAATGCATTATACTTTGATAGCATATGTGTGATTGGTTCATGCATGTGCCATACGTACACACACCAATATATCTTCATCAATATTTATTATATTTCGAAAACCCTCCAAAATAGGAGATTTAACGTTTGAATATTTAATCAAATCTGTTTTCTTTTGAGAACCCGTTTCTTTTGGAATAAAAAAAAGAATTACCATGGGTTGCCATCCAGTTCCACCGCTAGCCATCCGACCGCCTATCACAACAGTAATGTTACCGCCACGGCGCCACCATCTTCATCATTACAAGTCTTGGAACTTGATTCACCACCAGTTATCCAAGAATACCATTCTTCATCCTCATATACACCATATAAGGGCAGAGAATCGTAGTTAAAATCGTCTTCATAGACCTTAGGCTCATCTTGCGACTCGCCCTCGGGAAAAGTCGGCTCATAGAACTGGGAGTGGAAATAGCACGAAAGATGCTCCTCTTCCTCGTTCGCACCGTCCCTGACGATGGTTACCGATTCGGTTTCTTTCTTGCTCATCTCCCTTTGTAATTCGAGATCGCGGACTCGTTTTCAGAGCCGTTCTTTCTTTTCAAGATCGCGGACTCGTTATCGGAGTCGTTGGATCTTCATAAGATCCCGTGGGTCGGAACAGACTCCACCGCTGCCTCGGTCGGCAACTCTGCGAGTAGGAAATCGATCTTCTCCACAAGCACGTGAATAGAAAACACTTCTGTTGTTGCCGGTTGGCGACTCTACGATCAAGCAAGTATTCACCACCACGTCGAGCCATTTGAGAACCAAAAGCTCTGATACCAACTGATGCAGTTTCGACTAGCAATTGTTTATGAATAAACTATGAGTTTTGTGAACCATTTGAGTAAAGCCGTGGATTCAGCATCATTTTAGACTCATGAACCTGGCTCTGATACCAACTGATGCAGTTTCGGATGCGATCAATGGCTCGAGAGACTCATGATTAACAAAAGACAATAAATTGAACCGAAGTTCCAAGAACAATGAACATCTTTACAATAGGCTAGGGGCATATGGTTTGCAAATGGTAACCTTGTTAAGCAAGCGATCAAAACCCGAATTATTACTTTTGTTGGCCACTGACGTAATTAGTTTGAAAGAGAGATGCTATTTTTTCCCATTGCATCTTCAAACATGGCGTTAGAGAAACGAGCCGAAATAGGCCGTACATAGTCCTCCCATGGTAGTTCAGTCACGATAGCCCAGTGAGTTTTCATATATACTTGATGCCACTTGATGGCATCCCCCTCGAGATGTATAACTGCAAACCTGAGATTCATATTAACCAGAGTCTTGTTGACATTCAAAACTGGGCTGTTCATGAGCCGAGCCGAACCGAGCGAAGGCTTGCTCGTTGCTTGGCTCGTTTACAACCGAACGGCTGAAATTCAAATCGAGCGAAAAATGAAACGAGCAAAAATCGAACCGAGCATTTTTCGATCTAACATCGAGCGATTTCGAGCATTTTTATTTCTTTTTTACTTTAAAATTTTCAATAAGAAACACGTTTGAAGGTTGTAAATAATATATTTTGTAAACAAATTAGTAGTTTTTAGACAAACGTATAATAGGCTGTAAATTTTTAGGAGAAAGAAGTTTGAAGTGAGATATAATGAACATGTAAACAAACTTTTAGTATTCTGAAAACTTGAATCGAATTAATAAAACTATAAAATTGATGAAATAGGAAAAATTTAAAAGGGTTTAAAAAATTGTATACTTATATTTTATGTGTTTTGTCTATATATTCATATATTTGTTCATATATAATTATATATAAAATAAATTAAAAATATTCGAGCCGAACCGAACCGAGCATACCTTTGCTCGTTGCTTGGCTCGTTTACAAACCGAACCGAGCAGAGCGGCTCGTTTACAATCGAGCGAAAAACGAGCGAGCATTTTCCGAGCAAATTACGAGCGAGTTCGAGCGTTAAGCGGTTTGGACAGCCCTATTCAAATTGGACGGCCCTATTCAAAATGGTATATCCAACCTTCAATGTCCACCCCCAAAAACCTAGGGAACTCCATTTTAACGACACGAATAGGCTGAGTGCCACGGTATTCGGATTCCCCAAACGAACCAAAGGATATCGTGCAAGAACTGCTCACCACCAAAGTCTATTTCAGTTTTGGAGTTAAATTGATATTCAACGAAACCATTATGACAAAGTTTTTGAAATAAGCATAAGCATCAGATTTATGTAACAAAGAAAATGATTAAATCGTATGAAACAAAGACAATGATCAAACACATATATAATAGTAAATAACACATCTAAGCTACATAGAAATTGTTATAGTTTTCGGTCCAAATAGTTTATACAGATATATAAACACAAAAGAAATATTGGTCTTCAAAAATTTTAAATCATGTATCATCGCACACCCAACATACCTTATGATCCAGCCCTATTAAAATATTAGGATCACCTTGAAATCATGATGTTAAATGTAGTCCTTAATGTCTATTTTTATGTTTAAAATCTCATATCAAATCATTTAAAAATCAATCTTATTTACGTAATTTTGTTGTAAAGCATAAAATATCGAACATCAATCATTTCAAAAATATCAATTTGTTTTTATAAATTTTATTTTTACAAAACTGATAAGTAGCTATAACTCTCAGGAAAATATCTATTTGTGACTACTGAACCATAACTTCTTTCCCCTAGGTCCTTATGTGTACTAGTTAAAAAACATTTTGTTTGCGTACCATTGTCAAAACCCCCTACCAATCTACCATAGAGTTTTCTAATAGAAAGCATATGCCTTGGTAAATTATTGGTAATGGTTGTCTATTTGTAACCAGGCTAAATGAACATTTAATGTTAGTGGTTAACGGCTTGAATTGATGCACCTTCACAAACACATGCTTAAGCGGTGGAAGACTTAGAAATATTTTTCATGGAAACCAGAAATTTTTGGGTATTTAGAGCATTCTCGTCCCACCTTCTATCCCTAAATTAAAAATTACACTATTAGTCACTATATTTTCTCTCTCAATTTCAATTAAATAATATTTTTTATACCTTTTATCATTATCTTTTCTCTTTCCTTCACCCACAACCACTCTCAAAATATATTTAAAAATTATAGGAGAAACAATAACTTTTCAAATATACAGAAAAATCACTATTTTTTCTAAAATATAAAAGCTTTTCACTCATAACACCCTGAATCACTCTCTAAATTATAAAAACACCCCTCGCATTAAATAAGGGGTTGGATAAGAATGCTCTAAGATGTCTATTAAAAAAATCCTTTTTTAGGTCACCAGAATCATATAATAAAAAGATATAATCATCCTTTTCTTTTCCTTTTTTTTTTTTGGGGGGGGGGGGGTGGTGGGGGTGGTTTGATGGTTGGTTATTGGGCTCATTGATTAATAGGTTTAGTTTAAAGTAGGCTATTTAATTTAGGGTGTATTTGTGATTGCTTATTTAAGAGGAAAAGGACTTGTTAACTTATAAATATTTTAAAAGAAGTTTTGAAAAAAATGTTTGGATTAGCTTATGTGTTGGAGAAAGCTAAAATGATTAAAAAGGACACTCTTTTTTAAAAGGAGTGTAATGGGTTTGAGGGATGTAATAGGTAAATCAAACTCATTAAGTTAATAAGTTACAAATTCCTAACTTTTCAAAACCCCTTTATTTTGCCTTCTCCATAAGTTAAAACCCATAAGGTCTTATTTTTTGCCAAACACCTTATACACCTTATTAACTTTTTAAAAAGTTTATAAGTTATAAGTTAATGAAAATAAGGAATCCCAAACACCCCCTTAAAACAAACTAACTTGTTTTTTATTTGTTAATGTAACACCTATGCATTTTCATGCATGAAATCACTAGTCTTTTATACTCGTATTTAATAAGGTCCGTGTATTAGTTCACCATCTATATTCTTATGGAATCATATATTATTTATTTCTAGTTATTAACATTATTTTCATATGCACAATTACATGTTTCTATGCACATTTAGTTATACATGGTTAATCGTTAACGTGACACGTTTAACCGGGAATGCCTAGATTTAATATTTGTCATTGTCAATTTTATCCTAAAGTAATTTTATTTATATCTTTAAATTCAAATTAAGAATAACCTTCTAGAATATTCTATTCTTGATCTCCAAGATTAGCCTTATCCAAATTTGAATTCAAGTCATAGTCAAATTCTATCTCTAATTCATCATAATCTCTTCTCTAAACACCCCTATAAATAGAACTCCCTAGCACCCCTAAAATTCATTCCAAACCTGCATATTCCAAAGCCCCAAGGTTGAAAATTCGTGATCATCATCCTCTCAAAGATTCACAACTCGTTTCCTTCCTAATAAGTTCTATTTTCCGTTTAATGTTTTGTTCTTTCATTCTGCAGAAAAACCTTTTATTTCAACGCTTAGATCTCGGTCATAATATATCCAAATCACGAATTTCAAAAGCCTAAATTGGTTCTTTATGTGTCTAGTATCTCTGTAATTTTTGGTGTAAAATTTTATAAACTTTAAAAGCGTTTTTATTATTTTTCTTTAACAAAGGGTTTTGCTGAAAATCCTAACAGATAACTATAGCCTCAAAACGAATGTCATAACTCACTCATGTTTACGAATTATGACCCAATTTTTGGATATATTGTAGACCTTCTAATTATAAAAATTATCCAACTGGAATCTCCTCAATTTGTTAAAGTATCGATTTTTAGTGATTTTTCTACTAAACTGACTCAGAATCAGACCCTTCGGTGGTCTATGAATTTTATATATTTTTTTTATAAACACTTAAATCTTATAAAAAATATATATGTTAAAAATCTCATACGGTTACAAGATATAAAATTTTCGTAATCTAACTCAAAGGTTTACTATTTTTAAAAATTCGTGTCTTGAATAATAAACAACCTATTCTTTTCTGGAAAAGATAATCTAAAACCCTAAACCATAAAGTATCACTTGAAAACCCTAAAATCCAATTGTACTTCCAAACAAACACCAAGTCTATAGATATTCAACCAAGGGTTCTGTCACCAAGGCTACGGCCTAAGGAAAAACCAAGTGGCGTGTCCGGGCGTGAATGGACCCACTTACCTTTTCCTGGGAACCTGAGGTCGGAGATTCTATTCCACCGAAATAGGGTCACATTCTAACAACTTTCTTGATCATTAGGGCTCTAAACAAAAGCGTTACAAGTCTCAATTCATCAACGAAGGTGAGTTCATAGCCCCTTTTACCTGCTTTTAAACGTTTTATAATTCGGGGTGGAAACATGCATAATCAACTTGTTTTACATGCTATTTGAATCAAGCTTTATTTCATAATATTCGTTATGTGTGATCATTACAAGTGTATACTTAATCGCATGTACAACCATTAACTTGTTAAGCCTGTGGTAGTATGATGATAGATCTATTGGCCCGACCCGCCCACGCAGGCCTTAGGTAGAGGCTGTGTGTTCAGAATCCGACGATCGTTAAACATTAAACATAATAGTCTAATCGTGGATTAGAGACTCACTAAACGTGTCAGAGGTTTGGTTGTAATCACAAAGTATACAAAGTAACTTAACACATATGGATTGCTTTCAACTTAAAACTTATTTTATTAAAACCTATGTTCTCACTAACTATTTTTAGTTGAATAATAAACAACCTAGTCTAATCGTGGATTAGAGACTCACTAAACGTGTCAGCTTTTTCAAATTAACTTATATAAGCTAATAAGCATAAGTTTAAAAAGCTAAACCAAATACCAAATTAAGCTTCTTTTATAAAAAAAAACTTTAAAAAGCTATAAGCTTTATAAAAAAGCTTGGCCAAACACCCTCATAGTAAAGTGGGTATTTGTTTTGTTGGGCTAAAACGTGGTTACTTTACTTTGGTAACATATTGATATTGTATAATATGTAATATGTTGTATAAATGCGGGGCCGGCTCAATGAATGTGGAGGTCTAAATCGAAACAAGATTTTGTGGTCTTTTTATCACAATTGTTAAGAAATTTTTTTTTGCTTATTACAAGTTTTAAACTCATAATCTATACTTTAGTAACAACCAAGCCTACCACCACACCAATACATTACTTTGAGTTTATTTTACCCATTATAATATACCTATATATAAAGTTTTTTTGAACTTGAAGATCTTAATTAAGTGTGGGCTTAAATTCCTAACTTGTTTTCGCTGTCCCACAAGCCACCCTTGTATAAATGTTAATGTTGTACATTCTATTATCATTTATAAATTACAATCACAACTTTCACATTTTTTTTAATTCTCTCTATATTGTTGATTCAACCGGTTTTAATCCTATTTCTTTTTTGCCTTGTTGCAATTTTTTCACACCTTAATATTCTAAACAAATCATATGCATGCAACATTTTAGAGTCTACGAGATTATTAATTCAGTCTACATTGTGACATTGTGTAACCAAAAGATGGGTATTCATGTTTGCATATGAAGTTAATTAATAGTGGAAAACATATTTTCTTATGTGAAATATATACGGATATACAAACCCAAAGAGGGGAGGCGAAAGTTTGTCACTATTTGTTAAAAACGAGAGGCTTCGTAGCTTTTATTTTTTTAGTGTTTTATACGTTAGTCAAGCTACAGAAAAAAAACTGGGGTTAGAACTCGGACTAAACCGTAGGGTTTAAAACGGTTGTAACTTTATACTTTGAAACCAGTTTAAAAACGGTCAAACTCGTACCAAACCGGTTAAAACCTGACTTCAAATTGGCCAAACTAAATCCTTTCTCCCCTCAAAAACCGTGTTGGAACCCGAACCTGTTCACCAAAAATCAGCTCTGGCTTTCTTTGACCTAACCCGACCTGATTAAAAGCTAGACCGAGTTGGACAAAAAGTCGATTTGTACACCTCTTGTAACATCTACATCTATGGATAGTGAGTAGACATAGGTGCTGTTTGTTTTTCCTCAAAAGCTCTTCCTGACCACTTTTGTCTGCACTGAGAAGAGGGCGCGCAGACGTTGGGCTCTGCAGTGCGTTTGTTTTCCGAAGACGTTTCATTAAAAAACGTCTGCGCGCCCTCTTCTCCCAGAAGTCTTGTACATGTGACTTCTCACCTCTTCTCCACTTCTTCTTCTTTGTTCCTTCATCATCAGACACTTCACTCGTAATACATGAGGGGGAAATTGTGTAACTTATTCCATCGACAATACAAATAAGGAACCATGGACGCCCAATTGAAACCCTAGTCACCGAGAAGCAGATATCGGGATGGCCGTCTTCAACGTGGTACAGAAGCGGCGGAGAGCCGCCATCGCCGACCGTAAGCGAGCGGCGCACGGTGACCCTCTTACCGGAAAGCTGAAACATAAGCCCCAAAACACCACTATTTCCGGCAAGCGTAAGCGTAAGCTCATGAAGAAATGGCGCCGGGTATTATTCTTTCATTCACTATTTATGTATTATTAATTCATTATTACCATGTTTAAATTAGCTTGTTGAACTGAATAATCTACTGAACAGGACCAGAAGGAAGCTATGGAAAAGGGGCTTATAACCATGGAAGATATCGAGATGGCTGTTGCTGATGGTATCAATCAATCTCTCACTTTTTATATATCATTGATTTTAAATATGTTCATTGCAGACACATATTTGGTTCATGAACACAAGCTTCTAGTAGTAGTAGTAGAAAACAGACCAGGCAATTTAATCCCATAATCAACTTAAGTAGGCCTGTATATGAACCGAACATTGATGAAACTTTTGTTAGGATATTCGTTTATTTAACAAATGAACAAAAAATTGCTCATTTAGTTAAAAAAACAAACAGTCTTCTTCTTACAGTCTGCAGATGTTTGGTCCACCTCTTCTGCTGCAGATGCCTGCAGATATGGTCCGCAGACTGCAGATGTTTTACCTCTGAAAAAACAAACAGCACCATAGACGCGTGTAATATGGTACAACTCAAATTTTTGGCTTGTCTAATAAAAACAAAAAAGTGGATGAAACAAAAATTTTGAATAGGTAACCGTTTTCATTTCCATAACTTTCGCAATCTCAAAATCAAAGGGCTTTTAAAGACCGGATGCGTTCATCGGTGAAAGTAAGTCATATCGGTGATACTTTGTCGAAAACACATGTTGTTGGTAAAGAGCTTATCAGCTGACTTTAGCGATCTATTGAGAGCATCACCAACAAATTATTGATTGAATTGGTTAGAAGCTTACATGGTAATGTAAACATCGGATCAGTCACTTGTCAAACATATGTAGTCTGGTTTAATATGTTACTATGCTAGTGATAGTCCACAAATCAATATATAACCCGTTATGATCTCATAAAAATATTAAACTGTAGCTTGACAATTGAAAAAAATATTTGGGCTTCAGTAAAATCTCTAATAAAAGTGGAACTAACCATAATAACAAACATGTTAGAGCATACTTTTTTCAAAAAACAGTAACATTTTTTTATCTTATCGTTTCAGTCATCCCCACTTTTAAACAAATTAAAGCACACCACATCATCCAAGTCAGTTAAGAATGCTAAATTTAGCATACGGTTTTTGACACTAAAACCCATGAAAAATACAGTCGGTCTCTCCTTCCAATTACTCAGAGAGCAAGACGTGTTCACTCGTAGGCTAAACAATGGTATGCAAATTCAGGTTACTAAGGCATATGTTCTTTATTAGAATATTGTGGTAGGGTTTTGAGTTTCGACAATAGTATGCAAACAACGTTAAGTATTTTTTTTAACTAACACACATAAGGGAAAACGACAAAGAAGTTAAAGTATCAATCTCGCCACATTTGAGTTTTTATGTGCCGCAATTTCACAATTGTCACGAATGAGTTTTCTTTTTCTTAAGGTTATAGCAACTTAACAATTTTGAAAAAGTATATTTATAAACAAATTGAAATTTTACATGATTTGATGTTTGATATGTTGCTTTACTACAGAATTACGTATATAAGATTATTTTTAATTGATTTGACATGGAAGTTTAAACATAAAAATAGATAGAAAGTGCTACAATTAACATCATGATTTCAATGTGATGCTTTATGTATTTATTATTGGGGAGTTGGATCGTAGGATGTTTGGTGTCGAAACGCATGTAGTCTAAACGTTTTGAGCCCAAATTGTTTTCTCTTTGTATTAAAATAAACTATTCATAAAATTGTTAAATATTTTTTATGCAGGTTAGATGGTTGTGTGCTTCACACATCAATCGAGAGATACAGGTTCAAACCTCTCTATAATTTATGTGTGTTGGCCGGTCTAGGCCTCCATGATAGATCCAGATGCATATGAATCGGTTTGAGTCAGCTTTGGCATCACACCCCAACCTACGACGGAAATGCGGGGCGCAACTGATTGCATAGTAACTCGTAAGACATCAATGTGACAATATCTATTTATTCAAATTTAAATAGCCAAAGTATATCACAAAAATTCAAAACATTATCCAAACTTCTAAACAAAACATGATATATAAATTGTTTATTCGATAAATAACCTAAAGGTATAATCTACTCGCTTATCTTCAATTATCCAAGATGATAATCTGCAACATACATGAAAATATTTTTATCAACACAAGGTTGGTGAGCAAAAACACATTTTAATATATATAATAAATAAAATCAATTCTCATGCTGATGCGTAAACACAACAATTAATTTGTAACAATAACATATAAAAATTCGTTCATCATGACACTAGGTCAAGCTACTAAGATGGCGTAAGATCTTACTAATGAGGATGAGGATGAGGCCACCATAATAAAACATTTAAACAATTAAGCACTTTACATATTAACAAATAATTGAACAATACACGTAAATGCATATATTAGAATTGTAATATGAGGATGTGAAAATAATAACTTGCGGTTTATAAGATACATGTTGATTCCAAAACATAAAAATTAAAATAGGGGAAGTGATTTACTCATCTTAAAAAGTGGCAAGTGAAAGAAGATAAGAATATGAAAGAAACCGACTTAAGCAATTTGACCAAACCGAACTTAATGATTTCCTAAAAATTAGGTAAATATTCCAAAGTTAAAATAAAACCAAAACGAACCAAAATTAATAATAAATTCTGAGTTTTATATAATTTACTATAAAACGATTACAATAAAGTGGCAGGCAAACGGACAACAAGCTGCGCCGCAACTCCCTTTTGAACAGCAAAGCCAATCCTGCTAAAAACGAAGCTTTGGGACCTAGAAGCTGAAGAGGTTCCGTGTACGAAGCGCTGAACCCTACTCAAAATTAAAGAAAACGAACTTTAAACGAGTGTTAGGTTCGTAGTCAGTCCGAATGTCATTATGAGGTCGAATTCAGATCCAACACGTCCAAAACTTAATTATAAACATAAAATATTAAAAAGTTAGAAGCTAATTCGGGTCAATTCTTAGTGTAATTGAAAAGCCCCAAATTAGTTACCAACATAAACCCTAGATTGATTTTAATGAAATTGAACATGAAATCCCTCAATTCCTTTGAAATTGATTAAGGGCTTTCATTCTAGGATTTATAACAAATCATAAAAACACAAACTTACCTGTTAGTTGAAAGAAGATGTGGGTGAATTAAGATCTAGACTCGTTTGACTTTGAAGGTCAACTTAAAGAACACTTGAAGAACAACACTTAAATTCGGGAATTGGGAGAAGATTTATGAGTTAAGATGCAAGTTATACACGGCATAACACTCTTGTTTATATAGGGAACGAATATAGGTCGTGCTAATCACGAATTAAGAGATAAACCCACTTTAAACTTGAACAAATGATAAGATTATCATAAATTTGGAGATAAACTTGATTAATCCATGATAAAAATCATTGTTTGGAGATAGAATTTCACTTAGGAACAATCCAGAACCTTTAATTTAAATTATAATGATAATAGGATGAAGTTTAAGCATTAAACGAGCTAAAAATCGGGTTAAACGAGATGAACAGGAACTGTTGCAGCGGCTGACTGACCCAGCAATTTTGATTTTTACATAATAGTCCATGCGGTTCTATTTTTGACATAACTAGCCCCTAAAGTTTGATAAATGGCCATAACTTGTGCTAACTTGATTTTTAAAATGCTTAAACGAATTGTAATGAAACTACCACATGACAAATGAATGAAATGAACTTTTATTAATAAATTCAATACCCGAGTTGTAGCACGAGTCAGGTACAATGAAGCCAAAAAATAACGTATGTTACATTTGGTATATATATATATATAAGTTTGATTTTATTTTATTGAAATTCATACATGAAAAATAGATAGAATGACTATATTTATAGTGGAACTAGTATTTCGACCCCCGCGTTGCCAGGGGGTGTGTCGTCAAACCATAGTTGAAACTCAGGTTTTTGTGATTGAGAGCCAATCGAATTTTCTCAATTTTGATTATCATGCCCTTAAAATGATAGTAATTCAAGGTCTCTGTAACTCTTCACTAAAAGAGTATAATACAGGACATTGTTGTAAAGAAAACAATTTTGTCAATCAACCATAGTGCATAAAGTTGAAATACTTTGCAATTTCGTCCAAAAGTTCGCAATCTGCAACAATATGAACTACAATGTAAAACCAATTGACTCATATATCTAGATGATCATAGCCTTTACAAAACAAAGAGGCTCATATATACAATTCCTCATTGCCATGGCCAACAAACTATGGTTCAATGGCGCCATGGCTGCAACCGAGGTTGCCACGCCAAATAGGTAAGCACCATCATCACCGCCTAAAAGAGAAAGAAACTGAAGCTAGTCAAGTACAATACCAAAGTGAGCACACAAACAGTGATCTTAATTCAAGAAAATGGAAATATCAATTTCCTCAGTTGAATGCTTTCTACAACAAATTACGGCCTTTTCTTTTTCTTTTTTGATAATGATATTGATGCTACCATATCCAATCAAAGAAATTGCTACATGATTCGATATGCAACAATTTGGGGATTTCACGGCCATCGAACCACTGCCGCCACCAGCCAGAGTCACCCAAAAGAATCGAATAACATACAGAACAAACAACAAACTCATAAAAGTCCAGGCATCTCAACAAACAGATGTTGTATCGTGCAGCGAACACAACTCACCAACTTAGATACATATCTTCACATCTTACCTCCACTGCCTAGGGTTCCAAAATGGAACCCAACAACAGTAGTAATCGAAGCACGAACAGTGGACAACATCACCGCTTACTTCTAACACAATTAGAGATAAGCAAAAGTCACTGGTCTTCGCCACAGCCACCGCCTAGGATTTACAAAATTGAACCCGACAACAGAAGAATCGGAGTCGTAATAAACAAAATTGGAGTAGAGCCAAAACAGACAACATCTGAGTTAACACAACATCACCCTTATACTTCCGCCACCCTGATACACCACCGGTGGCCAGTGATCTTTGAAACAATAGAGAGAAAGCAACCGGTGATGGTGGTTCATGGCTAACAGAGATCTGTTGTTTCGGTTGCATTCACATGGAATGAAGATAAGAGGCGACAATGCCACAGTCGTTTGTGGCCGAGGAGAGGTAGAGAGAGTCACCAGCCACATCTGGTGATAGTGGTTATGAAAGACGTTAAGAAAATAAAAGAAAGTTGTGTTAGAGAGACATGGAGCATTTTATGCTTAACCCAAGAACGCGTGTAACTCTCCGAACCCAACCCAGAAGGTACAACAATAAGACTATGAAGTGCAATTTGTTATATATGTCATCGAAAAGACACAGAATAATAATAATAATAATAATAATAACCATGTAAAAGAGCATTAACACTCTTGAGTTAAAGTTGAATTTAGACCAAGCTAACAATTTGGACGAAATTGGCGATGGTTGAGAAACATCGATGGTCTAATTGCGAAAAAAAATTATTTTTGGACGAAATTCGCAAGTGTGACCGAACCTCAGGAACAATTTTGGTACTTTACTCATATAATAAAGAAAGAGTGAAAAGACATGTCTATCCATGACTTAACGCTTAAATTTAACGGGGTTAGTGATTTGGATGTAATTGGCAAAAATTGGGAAACGTGTATGGTCCATATGCAAAAAATAAACTTTTTAAATTAAATTCGCATTATTTGCCAAACTATAAGGACAAAAATGACACTTTACTCTATTTCTATATACGGCAAGAGCTCGATAAAAATAAGCTGGAATTTTAAATGATTTGATGTTTCATAAGTAGGACCTTTTAAACTATTTTTGTCAAATAGATATTTAAAATCGCGTTTATTAAAATACAAATAATTCAAAATATAATTTAAAACACACACGCATTTTACATGTGCTGATAATCCACAAGAGCACTGCCTTTCTAAAAAATCTACATGGACCACAACAATCCGAATCACACACAACCACGTATTTCTAATCTTATCTTCCTCTTCATATAACTTGTCGCCTGTCGAATATTAATATATAATTAATTAATTATAGATATTAAAATGAAAATATTCAATGAATCAACTAAGACAATAAGCAAAAAAAAATAAAAAGGTAAGAATATACATAAAGAAACAAGATCAAAAACATTTTATTCTTAACATGAAAATAGTGAGAACCAATTTGCTGTTATTATTAGGTTTATTTTACAAGTGTTTGCTGTTATTTTTGTTCCTAGTTGCTAATTTTCGATTATGAGACGTTATAAGTATTTGCTTATTTATATTTTGTTGTTATTATTCGATTTCTTCTTTTGCTGATATAAGTATTTGTTGGTATTTGCTGTTATTATTTTGTTCTTGATTTTGATTATTTTGTTGTAATTTTTATGTTTTTTTCTTTGTTATTATAAATAGTTGTTTATGTAGATTGATATTGAAGTTGATATTGTTTCTTACGTTCTCGTTTTTTTTATAAATTGGTATTATTTCCTACGTTCTCATGTTAAGACTAAAATGCACATGAAACTTCCCCATATACAACTGTTTAAAACTATTTTAATAAATAAAATATTAAGGGTGACCATCCGTATACAACCTATTTTACCCGAAAAGCATATTCGGTCGGCAATACTCACCCCATTTATCCATATTAATTAAGCAAGCGAGGTAGATGCAAGCGAGGTAGATGAGTAACATGTAATTTGTTTTGAAATAGTGTATTGAGAATTTGAAAGATAGTGGTAACTGCACATACTTGTTAGTCAATATAATCTTCCTTTGAAGTCGGTAATATAAACCATTATAAAGTTTGGAGTGGCTGGTAATCTACAAAACTTGCTTAAAAGGGAGAGGGCAAAGTGTATTGCTAACATGTATATCTATTATCACATGATCACATCACCGTTTCAACCTAGAAAATTATATTTTACAATTGTACTGATCACCGTTTCAACCTAGAAAATTATATTTTACAATTGTACTGCTGAGTGAGTGTAACAATAACTTTTTTATTGACAATAGTTGTAGTTACGTCCATTGTGTTTAAGACTCGGCAAGTTAAAGCATACTAAGAAATCCAAGAGCATGTATATCTAGGGATCGTGTTGATTGCATGCCCGGCTAAACCAATTTGGGGGCCAATTAAGATGGACAAAAATCTAGGTCCTAATTTATTTTTTCCCCTTTCTTAACTACCTAATTCGTATTTCTGACTTTTTGGGTTATGCTTGTCTATGATAGGCATCTGTAGAAGAAGAGGTGAACCGTGGATTAAACCTCTGCAGTCTGTAAGAAGAACATTGTTTGTTTTTTAACGTCTGCAGACTGATAAAATAAAACAGAAATTTTTAATGGAAATTGAAACACCCCAAATTAAATAACCATTTTTATTATTTATTCGATGCGGAAAATACGGTCCCAAAAATTTCTTTACTTTCCAATGGCATAAAACTAAATTCTATTAACCGAACACAACGTTTAACTTTTACAACAACTTGTCTTCTAATTAAACACAACACGTACTCAGAACTTATTATTAAAAAATTATCAAAAATAGATAATTAAACTTTAGATGTGTATTGATAGCCAAGTCTGAGCATTTGATCTTCCACTTTTAATCCAATCCCGAGCCAAAGCGTAAACTTTTCCTAAGTCAAAATAATACTAGGTTTTTACTATAAATCATATACTTTTACAATGGAATAAACTTTGTTCAGATCAAGCTCCATAAATTTCATCAAAATATACATAACCTTTCACTTAGGCATTTTAACAAACACCTGATGTGCCATAGAATCTAACTAATTTGATATGGGTTATTCTTTGACCAAATTCACCTTTAAGAACATTATTTAACACCTCTTCATTACAATTGAAGTTATCTAACATCCATCCATTGGTCTTACCATAAAATCAGTTTATAAATATGAAAACTATATAGTGCTTACAAGTTACAACTAGTTTACTCTAAAATCTAGTTTTCTCTCAAATAATGACAAATTGACTTCCGGCGATAGGGCAGCGTGGGAGGGCGGACGAGCTGCGGTGGCTGGCCGGAGGTGGAGGACGGCGGCGGCGGCGTGGAGCTTTGTGGTGGCGGCGGAATCGGAGGTGGAGGGGGGTGACGGGAGTTGAGGGTTGAAAAAGGGGTTGTCTAGTGTTTTAGAGAGCTTATGAATGAAAAAGATGGAAGAGGTTAGAATATATGAGAAGAGGAAGGTCCATGTCTTCTAGGATAAAAGGGCGCAAATACGATTTTTAATGAAATGTCTTCAGAAAAACAAACAGTCTACAAGCCTAATGGTCTGCGCAGACATAAGAGGTCAGGAAGATTTTCAGACAAAAAACCAACACCATCTAAGTGAAAAATGAATAGATGTATCAACCAGAACTTTAAAATAAAATATTGATCAAATGTAAAGAAGTTTAAAAATTCCAAATGATACTATATTTTATCATCAGGATAGAGCCCGTGTGATACACGATTGGTTAAAAAAATAAAACAAAAAAGTTAACTTTAATAATATACATAATAACATATCTTGTGAATCTATACCAATTAAGAAAAAGATAATGTTAATATAAATTCATCATAGTTGAGTTGGTAAGCTATAAGCATTTTAAAAGCAAGGTAGTGAGTTTGATTCTCACCAATAACATATTTTTATTTTATCATTCATGAAGTGGAAATTGTAAAAATGAAAAATTGTGTGAATTATAATTTTGGAAATTGTTGTGGTGCAATCCTATGTGGATAGCTTAGTTAAAAGCCATGTGGATATGTATTGCTTTAATATAATAGTTAGATCCAAACCGAGACAATTTATTAAAAAATTTCAAAATTATTTTTATTAAATATATATGTAACCTATCATTTTAAAACCATAATTAAAAAAAATAAAGGTATATTGGTTTTAAATATTCTAAACTATCACATCTTGGTCGTTACCGATCCCAACTAACAAATGACTGGTAATGGTCCCAACTTTTACCATATTTGATTCTAACGATCCACGACTAACGGAAGCCTAACACCATTAGTCTCCGACTGCCAGGAAAATGTTTTCTTACCGGAAAACTCAACCCAAACACCACCACCGTCGCCGCCGACCGACAACCACCACGTGAAGACCACCACCGCCACTTGAACACCACTTTTGACCACCACTACCCAAACACCGCCACTATCTGAACACCACTACCGACGGTTTCTACCTGAAAAAGGAGTTTCTTGCCGAAAATGTTTTTCCGGTTAACACCATCGTACCTAGGGTTCCGATGACCTCAATAATTAGGATTTTTACTTAAACAAAAGGTTACTAAAGGTCCAATCTAAAATGTTGAGATTTTAGCTGGAAAAAAAAAGTTTTCCGGCCGAAAACGTTTTCCCGACGACCGAGACTAACGGAGTTGCGATTTAGTTAGTCCTGGATTGTTGGAAGCAAACATGTTAAAAGAATAAAAGGTGGGGCTGTCATTAGCTATTTCGTTGGTTGAAACCGACAACGATCATAAAATAATAACTGCTATTATAAAAACCAATACACCAAAAATAAACAGTGACAAAGACGTAAATCTTCCTTATTTAAATCGTTCATAATAAAACGTCACATGCCAAATAATACATTTATTTGATATCTTCCTTGTCTATAAATCATCCCTTGCAATTTCAAGCTACATTATCTAAGTGTGCATCCATTAATTTACTAAAAGGTTTGCTTTCACTTAGCCTAATGTCTTTCTTAGCTGCAATGAACATTGGGAGAAGAGGGATCCACTCTTTACAGACAATAAAAAATGTTCCAAAGAAGTTTTTAGAGGAGGGCCAGAATCGAGTCATTGAGGCATCGCTCACGCTTGTTCGTGAGCAAGCAAAACTTAAGGTTTCATAATGTCTTCCATGCTAAAATGTTATATAATGAAACCAAGTTAGTTTTGTAGTACTTTTTGTTAAATGTTACATAACACACCTTTTTTTTAAGGGAGAGCTAGTGCGGGCGTTGGGCGGTGCTAAAGCTACATCATCTCTTCTTGGAGTCCCTCTTGGGCATAATTCATCATATCTGCAAGGTCCAGCATTTGCTCCGCCTTTCATACGAGAAGCCATTTGGAGTGGAAGCACAAATTCAACCACAGAGGAAGGTATGATATATAGAGAGATCGAGAGTCAGGATCATTTGAGCACTATACCGGTTGTAAGAACCGTGTGAACTCTTATCAAACAATCAAAAAAAAAAATTTCTTACGTACTCTATTCTATTAACATATAGGGAAATAATAAAAACATAAAAATGTAGACTATTTACATATATGTAACGAACGTTTGAAAAAATGTGTGAATAGTGTAGTTTGCGTTGGTTACAACATCTTTTTTTATTTATTTATTTTTTTTATTTTCAAACGTTCATTACACATAGAAAATATGACTATATTATAGTGTGTTGTTCTTTATATATATTAAATTATGAATGCAGGTAAGATTTTGGATGACCCTAAAGTATCAGCAGATGTTGGTGATATTCCTATTCAAGAGCTTCGCGATTGTGGAATAGATGACGACCGGTTGATGAAGGTCGTCAGTGACTCCGTCAAACTAGTGATGGAAGAAGTAAGTAAATTTCCTATAAATTGCATTACAAACAAATATATCGGTTATTAATCTGTTAATTTTTTATTAGGATCCATTGAGGCCTGTGGTTTTAGGGGGCGATCACTCAATATCATATCCTGTAGTAAGAGCAGTGTCTGAGAAACTTGGCGGACCTGTGGATGTACTACACCTTGATGCACATCCCGATATCTATGATAAGTTCGAAGGAAACTATTATTCACACGCATCTTCTTTTGCCCGTATTATGGAGGGAGGCTATGCTCGTCGTCTGTTGCAGGTACCACCTTTTCATAGGCAACCTCAAATGGTTGTTCTAACCAATAATTTTAAAAGTTTGACTTTTTTGATCAAAACAACCGTCAGCATGTTTGTTTTCTGTATCATGTGGATTGAATTTTATGACGGAGTACGTTTATTAATTCTTCAGGTTGGCATTAGATCAATAAACCTTGAAGGACGTGAACAAGGAAAAAGATTTGGAGTCGAGCAATATGAAATGCGCACGTTTTCGAAAGATCGCCACTTTCTAGAGAATCTGGTCATTTTCTCTCCAAATATAATTTGTGCCCACAAAGACCACAAAGATATATGTTTGTAAAGGCTCTAGGCCAGGGTTGGCTTGGCTTGGCTTGATAACGACTCATTGGCTCGTTTAAATATATCTCCAACTGTTAATATAATAATAATAAGAGTTTGGATCAAATACAAATGAAATTAACATGCTAATTGTGAGAATCAAGTAGAGTAATTATATATACAGGTAAAATAATTATGTACTTACATCATAGAGTAGTTTATGTAATTACTCTATGATCTAGTGACATAATTACTGTAATTATGTCACTAGATCATAGAGTAATTACATAAACTACTCTATGATGTAAGTACATAATTATTTTACCTGTATATATAATTACTCTACTTGATTCTCACAATTAGCACGCTAATTTCATTTGTACGTTAACATTCCCCATAATAATAATATTAGCAACAATAATAATATAAAAAATATCACAAGAAAATAAAATTAATACATTTTACTCTGCCTCTCGATCTTTAAAAGAATTAGAAAAAATAAAATAAAAATAATGCATATAATGTTATGAATTTTTCTACTTTATAATCTTCAAGCTGGCTTGAGCTTTTACGAGCAGAGACCAAGCTTGCCTTCTTGGCTCGACTCGGCTTGTTTACAACTCTATCTTGCAAAAATTCCAAAAACATTTTAACGTAGTCAAATAAAAGCTTTAAGGTTAAGAGCCGTCAAACCTGACTTTTAATGAAAAATGTTTTTTCTAAAAGATTGCAATGATATTGTTTTTTTGGTCATAATTTATATTTTTTAAAGAAAAAAAAGTGTTTGCGAGTCAACCCAACCATCAACTCTAAACGGTTTTAGTATAACCCAAAACCACTATGCCAATAGCACAAAAGCATTTTCTTTTTTCAAATAATAATCACCCAACTCATATATGTATCTTTATTAATCCAGAAACTTGGAGAGGGTGTCAAGGGAGTGTATATATCAATCGACGTTGACTGTCTTGACCCTGGATTTGCTCCTGGTGTTTCGCATCACGAGTCAGGTGGTCTCTCGTTTAGAGACGTTCTCAACATTATCCAAAATCTTCAAGGAGATTTGGTTGGTGCTGATGTGGTCGAGTACAATCCACAACGCGATACGGCTGATTTTATGACTGCTATGGTTGCTGCTAAGTTGGTTAGAGAGTTGGTTGCAAGAATATCAAAATAAACAAGTTGATGCAAAGTTGGAAAGAGTGTTGATTGCTAAATATGAAAATAAAAATGTTCCAAATCTGTGGAACTAGTTTAGTTTTCCTGTTTGGTGTGTTGCAACATTTGATGAGCCAGTTTTGTTGGTTTGTCAAGAATATGATTCACCACATCACTTGTAGTCAAGATGTTGTTCAATAAACGTGTGTGTACTTTGAACTGAGTAATTCTATTGGTTTTGTTTCGTTATTTAAATGTATCTTAGGTTAATTATGCATGTTTGATTCATTTATTTACCAATGATTCGATTGTGATTTTGTCTTATCATCTCTATTCTCTAACAAGGTCAAATAGCTCTCGCAAAACAAGATTGGTTAAAAAGAAATCAGATCATCACTTTATAAGTTGGCAGGGTCGAACTATTGATTTGGATTTTAAATTTTGAATAATATTAGGTTTTGTGTTTTTATAATACTTTGACCTGAATGAATGAACCGAGAAAAAGATATATGAGCATTGAAATATAATGATAGATTTGAACAAAATTTTATGCATTCACCACTGTTCTTGAATCGCTCTATGTTATAATCGTGTTTTATTTAAAACATGCAATATTTAAACAGTTATGTGTCGGATGGAAGATATTGCTAGTTGACATGACCCGGTACTCAAATTAGTGCTTTTTGGCATGTTACCAAAATCTATGACATACGTTTTGCCACATCTATCTTTGAATCACCTTCTATAAATATTATGGGGTTGTTTGGTAGTCTCTTAACAGTCATTAAAAGGCTACCTTTTAATGGCTCATAGCATCTTCATGGTTAAGAGGTAGTCTTAAGTCTGAATGACATTCAGACTTAAGACTACCTCTTAACCATGAAGAGACATTCAGACTTAAGACTACCACTTAACCATGAAGATGCTACGAGCCACTAAAAAATGCAATTAAAGTTGCAGGGTACAATATTCATTTTATTGGTTCATGTAGCATAATATAAATAGAATATCACCAAGTACAATTAAAGTTGCAGTGTACAATATCATTTTATTGGTTCATGTAACGTAGTACATACAGAATAACACCGAGTACAAATATAGTTGCAGAGTACAGTTTTCATTTTATTGGTTCATCTACCGTAAGACCGTGTGCTATGGTGGGGGCTTCGAAGCTCCTCCACAGTGCCACGTCAACGCCACGTAGGCATTGGGGGCATCGAAACTCTATGGCATAATGCCCCTCTATGGTGATGGGGCTTCAAAGCCAACGTTTTTTCTTTTCTTTTTTTTTATAAAACAAAAAACCAATACAATAATATATAATACAATAATAAAAAAATACAATAATACTAAAATACAAAATAAATTAAATAAAAAACATATAAAAAAATTAAAGCTATTTTTAGTCGCCGTCCTCGCTGTCATCTTACTTATTACTCCAAAGATGTTCAACCAAATCTGATCGAATGCTGAAATTCATTTCCCTTTTTAATGTTTTTAATAAATTAGCAAGTTTCCCATCTTCATTTAGTGTACAGATCGGCTCTAGCTCATTGTTGTACTCGCCTTGGCAGATTGCTCTACCCGAGTCCTCCAATATCATATTATGCAAGATAATGCAAGTGTACATTATGTTTCTTAACTTATTCAATTGTAGAAAGAGAGCTGGTTGTCTAATGATAGACCAACGTTTCTTTAATACACCGAATGCCCTTTCGATATCTTTTCTTGTCGACTCGTGTTTTTTCTTGAAATACTGGCATTTTTCGTCAGTCGGGCACGTAAAGCTAAGAATCAATGTGGCCCACTCCGGATAAATACCATCGACTAGATAATATCCGTATTCGTAGTTGACATCGTTCTTGGAAAATGAGGTGTCGGGTGAGACTCCATCTGTGAGGCAGTCAAAAATAGGGGACGCATTAATAACAGCTACATCATTGTTGTCACACCCCAACCTAAGGCGGAAATGCCGGGGCGTGATCTGATTGCTCACAGCTCGAAGATACTATCATATATAAAATGTGACAATATCTAATTAATTATTTAATTCAAATAATATACAATATTCAAATTCAACAATACAATTAAAGTAAATCAATTAAATTTAAATTTGTCTTCAATATAACCCTATGGTCTTTCTTCGTGTCACTCCTTCAACTCAGGCAACCTGCACATGCGTAAAAAAAATGGATTTTTGGTCAACAACACATGTTGAGTGAGTTTACCATCAATTTTGTAATAAAATAATGTTAATATGATAAATAAGCAAAATGTAATAAATGCGACAATGAAATCAAACTATAAGCAAGTAAGTTGTCGATTAAACCATTGCCAAGCGAATCGGGCGTCGGTAAATCAACCATAAGCATATAAGAATAAGATCATTGCCAAGCGAATCGGGCGGTGGTCAATAGAATGAGAACCCTCTCCAAGGGGATATGTCAAACGAATGAATACAATAACACATAAGCACATAACAAGTAGATTTGATTAATCACACACAATTACACATTTGCTATTTTTTGATATGTATGTATATATAGATATGTATGTATAGTATTATATACGCATATGTCCCCAAAACGTTTATGAAAATCGAGTAAAATAGGGGAATGATAAAACTCACCTGATTGATTAAGCCAAACGGGAATGAATACGACAAGAAACGATAATCACACTCCTCGAGAATTACCGACAAGAATCCTAATTAAATAATATAATATTATGAATGAATTAATAATGATGTAATACATATAATGAATTTAGGATTTCGACATGATTTGAGTTATATTTATGATTGGGTACTTTATGGATTAAACGATTAATCTCTACGGATTATTGTTATTATCTAATTATAAAAATAATTGTTTATCGTATAATCGAACTTACAAATAATTAGTTTAAATTCATAAATGTGAGTTGAGATCTATTATAATAATAACCGTTTAATTTTATAATTTATCGAAAAATTTATATCTTTAAATCTTCAATGAAATTCGATGATAAGGATACAATTAACACCTTTAATACGTTTAAAACGTTTATTATAATTTTTATTTAAAACGAATTATATATATATATATTATTATATATACAATACATATATAATTACGAGCAAATTTCTAAAGACGTGTTAACGACAAGTAGCCTCAATATTGGTTTTGGTTGTAACAAAATAATGATGGTTTATTATTAATAAAATATGTATATGTATATATATACATAATATATACACACACTTACATATATAAAAACTTGTAACGAGGTTAATTACCAAGACACGAAACTTCTTATCTTTATGACGTCAGGTAAATAAAATATTATTTATTTAATATTAATTATAATATAACAATTAAAACAAGTTTAAAACAATAAACATAAAAGCATTCCAAAAATGGAGCTGGCCGGATTCGAACCTGTGTGGACGCCCGGACCAAGTGGAGCACACAAACCCTAGCCAACCGGGCTAGGGTGTCAGCTGGTTATAGAATGAAAACGACCTAATATATACAGAAACCAGTTTACCCAAATTGATTATAAAACCCTAAATGTACAATCGATTAATCCGTTCATAATTCCTTTAATTAATGTTAGGGTTATGATGTATTGCTGTTATACGAATTTGATGCATAGATTAATTACCTTGATTGAGGACGAATTCACTGAGAACGACGCACCTGTAGCCGCGGCAAGAAGGAGAATCAAACTGAGGGTTACGGCCACAATTGGTATAATTAAGTTTAGGGTTTTTGATCGTTGGTTTATATAGAAGATGCAGACGCAAACAATTGTATTATCGTGAACTATAGAATATATAATCGTTTGTTAGGTTAAACCGGTTTATAAATATCTCAATATACGATCTATTGGACTTTGTTTCTTAATTCTTTTAGATGGTTAGACCGCAAATAGGAAGGGAAATCATCACCAAGATTCAATTCCGAGTTTAGGGCGAAGATTATGCATCAAGCAATATACACGGGTTTACGGATTAGGTAAACGGGCATGGGTTACGAGTCTGGGTAAATGGATTATTAAAAGGATATGTTAAAATTGCATTTTAGTCCCTAGAGTTTAGTGGTGGAAACAATAAAGGATTAAAGTTTACTTTTGGGTAAAAAATGAACATTTTTGAAAGTTAAATATATTTTAAATAAATATAATAAATAAATAAAATTTGTATAGAAATTCCTCGATAAACGTGATACCTTTTTAGTGTAAAAATTTACCGAATATAAAACGAGTCGGCTTATGGATTTAAATTTGTATGTGAAAAGCCCGAGTTGTTACAATTGTTTGCACCGAGCATCCCAAAAAACGCATGCCATATCCAAAGATCAAATGATGCAGCCGCCTCAAGAATAACTGTTGGGCCATTATGATCACTCTGATGATATTGACCTTGCCAAGCAAAAGGACAGGCTTCCCATTCCCAGTGCATGCAATCGAGGCTACAAAGCATCCCGGGAAAACCGTGTCTTTGTTGATGCACTTCGTATATTTTTTGTACGTTGCTTTGAGTCAGCTTCCTCAAATATTTTTTATGATATAGTTGGGGAATACCTAAGCTTAACAAATTTTATAAAATTCATACTCAAAATGTTACGGTTTTGAAATAAATAATTAGAATAATAATACTCACATTCGCAGAATGTGTGAAGCGTCTCACGAGCCACTGTCTCCGACATCTGTAAATACTCTTCCATGACGTCGCTCGTAGTCCCGTACGATAGTTGACGAATTGCCGCCGTGCATTTTTGCATAGTTGAATATCCCGGTTTACCTCTCGCATCCGGGCGCTGTTGGCAGAATGCATAAACGCGCTCTAAATCACCAACTATTCGTAAAAATAGTTGGTGACCAATCCGAAAACGGCGCTGAAATCGTTCCGAATCAAAAGTCGCGTCTGGCGAAAAATAATCTTTCATCAACCGGTCATGCGCACCTATGTGATCCCGTTGAAGATGAGGCCGTCTTTTTAGTGGTTGTGAGCTTTCGCAATACTGGATTACGAGTTGGGCAGCCTCTAGAACGACACTAAATATCACTTCATCCTCTGAATCCGAATTGGAAATATCGTCGATATCGGGCTGTCAATCGGGTGTCAAAGATGAGTCGGAAGACATATTTAGGGAGAAAGTTTTATAAAGTTTAAATAAGAGAATGGAATGTTTGTAGAGATTAGGTGAATGGTGTGTGTATATATATATATGTGTGTGTGTGTGTGTGTGTGTGTGTGCGCATTTTATGTTATTTAAAATTGAGTTTTTTTAACGGTAATATATTCGTTGGGGGGGGGGACCCATCATCCCCACCTTCCGCGCCCGCCTTCCCCTTCACCGATCACCCCCCTCCCACCGGCGCCCTTCTCCCCCCTCTACGGCGCCCATAGCGACTAGCCTAATGCAAACAAAATAACATCGAGTACAAATGAAATTACAGTGTACAGTATTACTTTTTGCTTTTTTTTATTAGTCCATGTGCCGTAGTAAAAACAAAATAATACATAATACAACTGTAGCTGCTGTATTTGTACATCATTGATCTATAAGCTGCCAACCATACGGTGCATACACTCTCTCTCACACGCTGATGGCAACCACCATCCCTGTCTACGACGACGTCTTTATTTCCCGAAGACGCCACCATGAACTCCACAACTCCCATGATTGAGATCATGCTTAAGCCAAGCCGTAGCCATGACCTGGGCAGCTGGCCCTAGATCTCATATGTTGTCGACGAACTGTGGTTATCTCCATAGAATGATTGTGGTTTTATGCAGGATGGTCGTGGCAGTTTTAGGCTGGATGATGGTGTAGGTAATCGATAGAGATAGGGAGTGGGGGCGGTGGGGTCTTAGCGAGATGGTGATAGCAATGGCACTTATTGTGGTTGCAGGTAATGTCACACCCCGTTAAGCGATTTGCGGAAGCATAAAACGGAAATGTAACAGATACAACTGGTATCAAATACAATGTTCATAAAGAAACATTACTAACTAATTTACAATATATTACATCGTTCTAACATCTTTTACAAACTACGTGATACAATCAAAACTAACTCTTCAACTACTTTACTTTTAATTCAAATGCTCATGGCGCCGATCACAAGCCAAACCCGTAACACATAGGCAATTACTTCACATTTCTGATTTCTAGAAAAGCATGTTAAAAACAGGTCAACTACGAATAGTTGGTGAGTTTCATAAGTTTTAACGAAATCAGTTCTGCGTACCACACAGTCATAGCTTGTAGGTACGTGCGTATGTAAGAAAATGTAACTACGTTTATATATGTATATCTGTATCTTTGTATGCACATATATACGTGTATACGTTTATAATAAAATTTGAAATTATGATAAAATCGTGACTGTTCGTTCTAATACTTGCCTTCGTTTTCCGCGTAATATCAACCATTGTGGCCCCCCTTCCGCCCACAATGGTTTCCCGTAAATTCAACCACTATGGCCCCCTTCAATAGTTCCACATAAACTTAAACATTACACAGTATATACACAAATAATTAGTATTTCCTACACCACATTATTTCCTACGCCTATTCACATAGCATGTATATAGACACACACACACACACACACATATATATGTATGTATATATACACAAATGTAGTATCTTTCATGTATCACCAATCACCGTGGCCCCCTTTCCGCCCACAACATATATAATCACAATATTTTCTTGACATTCATGTAATAATCAAGTTAGTTCGTTTAATAAGTTGTAGCAGAACTTGGCTCATAGGCCATACTCAACTTTGGTTTATAAGTTGCAGCAGAACTTGGCTCATAGGCCATACTCAACTTTGGTTTATTACTATTGTGGCTCCCTTGCCGCCCACTATAGTCCCATGATCATCACAGACCACGTTATCCCCATGGCCATTACAGACCACGTTATCCCCATGATTATCATAGACCACGCTATTTCCCCAACTTGCTGTGTTTAGCATTATATAGCGTATTTGTATAAACAGGTTGTCACGTATGATTTCATTATGTTTTGGCATTCTTAGTATTTCTATTTAATATATCAATCACGATAATAATCACCTTTCATCAGCACGTAGGTTATCATTATGTTTGTATGGACTTTTCATATATGAAGGTTCAGGTATTTTACGTTCTGAACCGTTTTCAGATAGATAATGCATATAAACATGCTTCTCACCCCAAAAGTTCGTAAAACAGTTTAAAGGGTGGGGTCATGAAACTCACGGTTTTGTAGGCACTCAGTGCGAGGTCAGCTCGGGGTCTGTTTCACTTGCTATTACTTAGTCCATATAGTTAATATTATAATAATATTAATATTTTAATATTATTAAATCTTTATACTAAGCTGGGCTGTATAGCTAGTCTGGGTGTGGCTGTAACACCCAGAAAGTGTTAATAGGCTTAGATTGTGATGATGTTCAATGTCTGATGTTTAAAATCGAACTTGGCTCAGTTTCCCCGTTTCACCAGCTGGGCCAAGTTGCTCGTTTATGCGTTTGGAAAACAGTTATGGGGAAGTAAACTTGGGTAAACGTGTTGGTTGATAAAATGATTAAGTTATAAAGAAAGATCACGTATTAGGGGTCTGGATTCGCTACAGGGCTCGTTTTCGTTTATTTAGTTTGATTTGGAGAAAAACGCACACAATCTATCCAAATTGTCCAGATTTCTCACAAAAAGTTCGTTTTTACATAATTAATCCGGAAATATGCTTTTTGATCATTCTAGATGTTCTGATATTCCAACAGGTTCGTTAATAACGAACTTGCCGGTTTTCGTTAGAATTGAATTTGTTTAATCTTCAAATTAGCATAGCTAATGATTCGTTAATCATTTGATCATGAAAATTTAGACACTTATCAATTAAAATATGCATATTTTTATAAAAATATTTCTGGAATTATTTACTGATTAATTAATTTATAGAAAATCATTTTATATGCTATATTTAGCCCGAAAATCATTTGTTTATACCAAATGATTTTCGAAAAATCCGCCAAAATTCTTGAGTGACCAAAAAACTTCCCAAAATAAGCTGTAGCAATTCCAGAAGCTAACAAATCTTGCCAAATATCATTTTTGAGCCAAAAACGACCATGAAAATCCGAATAAACACGAATCAACAAAACATATCTAGGGTTTTCCAAATGACTCCAAATTTCATAGGTGATCATAATATACCAAATCTGAGTTTCGTACAAAATATCATAATTTTTCAAGTATTTTGACTATTTTTCCCAATTAAACTCCCTAATCCGGTAATAAATTCGCCAAATATTCTCGAATGGTCGAAAAATTACCAAATTTGGACAGGGACTCACTCATAAGGTCCCTGATGTGCCTGTAAGATTTTATAACCTAACAATATGCACATCATAATCGAATCCTAAACAGCCCGTAATCGAGCAATTCGATGTTACCTTTGCGGTTTTCGCCCTCTTTCGCTCTCTTAATCCAATTTACGGGTTCTTGTGCTTCTAAATAAGCTAAGTACAGGTCCTATATCACAAACCAAGCATGCATCATCAAGAGACTAGCCATGAAAGTTAGGGTTTCTGTTAGGGTTCTAAACCGAACTTTTGAACCATAAAAACGTCGTTTAAACCCTCTAATCCGTGTTTATGGCCAAAAAAAGTATGATTCTGCTTCCTAACCATGTGTAGAATCAAAACATATTTTTGGATAATTTTTAGGGTTTTTGCATGGTTAGAAGTGTTTTTTGGTAACCAAACTATGTTTATATGTATTTAAACATGATTAAGACAAGTTAAAAGTTGCTTAAAATGATGAAATTACCAAAGGTATGGCTGAGTTTTTGTGAGAGCAGCAACGAGTCTTCCACAAAGTGCAAGAGATATGCTAAAATGTCTTAGATTAGTGTTAACATAAAAAAAAGAAAGTTAAGGGGTGTTGGTTATGGTTGGCGGCCGGGAGAATTTTGGGCCCTTTTTGGGCCCAATCTTGTCCAACTAATTTCATTTTGCGTGCCCGAACGTTAAAATCCGAGTCCAAGTTTATTTCGAGTTCGGTTTTTGACGCGAAAACACATCGGGTACAACAAACAACACCAAAACGAGTGTTTTTGGGCCAGTTTCTTGTAAATTTAGAAAAACATACTATTCTGTTGTAGAAATTGAAAATATTTTCACGGATCGCTTAAAACATCCCAAATAAGTGTTTTGTAAGTCTTTTTCGGTTTAACGGATGATATAATGCTTGTTTCGTAACTATCTTTCGCGTTTAAAATCATAGCGGGTAGTTAACGAGTATGTTTTCGTTTAACTGGTTTGCTATTGTACTAAGGCCATAATATCAATATGTTGGCTTATATTAACCGTATATCACTTATAGATGCCCCCCGGGATATTTGGGTCATAACCAGACCCGTTCGGTTACTCGTTTATTCGTTACGCAATAAGCGGTTAATCGCTTATTCGATAAACAATTACTAAGGCATACCCGATTTTATCACGGATGTCACAGGCAACATGCGTAGAAAATGAATATATAGAGACATACAGCGGAAACACCAGCCAAAGTGTTGTAAATTACAAGCTAACTAAACACTTATATAAAATATTATCCTATATATAAAGGGAAACCGGAAGCTACAGTAATATTTTTGTGTGTGCATGTTTAGCCCAACTGAATTCAAAAGTTTGCAAAGTCAGTCCAGTCAATGTAGATGTTTATCTTCTGTGACTCGATTTTCTTTTTATTTTTTTAAATTGCTTACTAACAGTAATTGTAGTTGCTGTGTTGGCAAGTCTGTGCATTTCTGTCTTACACTGCATTCTCGGGTTTAAAATATAAGAAAAAGAAATAATAAGATTAGACAGGGGAAGAAAGGAAAAGAAATTATATTTAAAAGTAATTCTCGAGTTAAAAAAAAAGAAAGTTTTAATTACATTCTTGAGTTAGATCGGAAGGAAAAAATAAGGAAAAAAAATGAAACTTTACAATTATGTCCTCATAGCCAAATAGAAAAGAGAATTAAGATAGGGTAAATTAGTAATATTGTAATAGGCTATAAGCCTATAAACTTTCATTCACAATCAGACCATATTTGACTGAAAAGTTTTGGAGGAAAAAAGACCCAATTTTTCTTTCTTTTATTTAAAAAAAACTCAAAAATAAAAAAATAAAAATTTTCTTATCTTTTCTTTTTAAAACCCTTAAATAAAAAACTTAAGAATACAGTGTTAGAGTTTTTAATTATCATTATAATAATGCATATTAAAGGTATTAGCTTAAAATAATAATTAAAAAAAAACTTTGATCTTTAATTAATTGTTCTAGATCTTTGTTTGAATGGTTATAGCATTTCTAGCTTTATAACAGCTCTTCGTATATTGGTTTTATCTGTCATTAATTTTACATTTTTATTTTACAACTTTTCTTAAAATTTGCGTCGGTAAATTCTTAAAAAAAAATAAAATCTAAATACGTAGTTGTGATTGATATTTTTTCCCTCTCGATATTCCGTATAATTGTTATTGAAAATGGAGTTGTATTTGATGTAAAACATTTTTTAAACATCATGAACTATATATATCGAGTGTCGATGTCTGATGAACCAAACCGACCAATATTGATACTAGTGTCGGTATTATTGGAACCGGTACCATCATGTAAAACATGTTTCGAATTTCTACTAGACATATCATGACTTTGTTTTTTGGTTTTTCTCTGTAAGTTGTTATACCGAGTGTCGATGTCATACATGTAACGTAACAGATTAAACTGATGCCAATCAATGCCCGTAACGTAGCGTTGGAAATCCACTAGTGAACATAACATGTACCTATAATCTACACCAGATAACATAAACATAGACAATGAACAAGAGAGCACCAAACGAATCACGTATTCAACTCAAACTTTGAGTTCGGTTAAAAACGTACGTCTGTTTTCATTACACTTTCCTAGAGTTAGCACAATGTGAGTCCTCACAACTAGTATTCGATAATAATAATAATAATAATAATAATAATAATAAGCTATGTACGTTATTATCAATCCATACTGGGATTTGTTGTACACAAGATTATTATTAATATTATATTATGATTCTTATTTAATACTGTAGAATAGAAGAAAGAAAACGCATTGTCTGTCCCTAATTATAATATTATATTATTAAGTCGATAATAATCCATAACACACAACTCACATTACACTGACTCATGATCGTCATTTTCGTATCATCATCATCATCATCATCTATCACTTTACGTGTTGGCTTCGTTAATCGTCTCAATTCTCTATCTCAAGGTAACCCTACCTTATCATACCTTCGATTTCCACAATTTATTTTATTTTCTCTATATTTCATTCAATTCCTACCTGTTTTCTTTTTTACCGGTGCGTTTAATCAGTCGGAATTGCTCGAATAATAATAATAAGAAGAAGAATCGATTCATGACATGCATAAATAAATAATAAGTAGAAGATAGATCCCTAGATGACGTCATCGTACGCTCTCGATTACACTCTCTGCTCAGCTGCTGTCAAATTTATTATATGTATAGCTTTTGTAATTTAGGTTTAATATGAATTATGATTGAGTGAATTTAAGGACAGCTTTGTTTTATTGTTTTTGAAACTTTTAAGAGTGAAATTGGGGATTTTTCAGGCTGTTAACAAACCGAACAACGTTTGGTGGGAAGTTCGTTTATGTGCGTTCGGTTATGTGTATTCGTTTAATAAATGAAGGAACACGAACAGAGGCTATGTTGGTTCCGTTGTGTTCGTGAACGTCGTTATGTGTTCCTTTAATATTTTAAACATTTTTGAATCTTTCAGGAGTGAAAATGTGCATTTCTGATTTTTGAGAAAAAATCAAAATCGCTGCGTTATCTGACCGAGCGCATCCATTTGCAGGTTTAAAAGGCTTTTACATAGCTTAATATCTTTTTATTTAATCTAAAATGATGAACATTGGAAGACGAGGAATTCATCATTTACACACGTTAATTACCGTTCCAAAGAATTTGATAGAGACGGGCCAGAGTCGAGTCATTGAGGCGTCTCTTACGCTTATTCGTGAGAGGGCAAAACTAAAGGTATATTTCTGATTACATTATGCTTATGCATACATCTGTGGTGCTTGTAAAATTTAAAAATTTATTTAACTCCTTAAGTAGTTTGATTATTAATTGGATGCTGGTTGAATTAGTTTAGTAACCACAAAAAGAATGCCAAACTGGCAATGGAATATTGTTTCTGATCATTTTTAATGATCTCTAGTTTTTAGCTTCATAATGACTTTTTTTTTAAATATTATTTTTTTTATAAGGGAGAGCTAGTGCGGGCGTTGGGTGGTGCTAAAGCTTCATCGTCTCTTCTTGGAGTTCCTCTTGGACATAATTCATCATTTCTTCAAGGTCCAGCATTTGCTCCACCAAGGATACGAGAGGCCATCTGGTGTGGAAGCACAAATTCTACAACAGAGGAAGGTATGAGATAATTTGTGTCAATCTTTTATGCAGATGGATATATTGCTAGCTTGTTTATTTATCATAGTGCTTTTGCTATTGTCTGATAGTTGTTTACCTTGACATTGCCTATAACTCCAGGAAAATTGATTTAAATATATCTAATGTCATGGCATTGTAATATTCTTTAGATCTATGACTACTTCATGGCCTTTTTTTATCAAGTATAATATTCGTTCTTTGGACCTTTAGGCTTGTAGCCAGCAGTATTAGAATACTAATAGTTTATAAAGATGACATTTTTGGCTCATTTAGTGTTCATGGGTTGGCGTGAATTATGTTTTATCTCTAACGGGTCAAATGAATCAAATCAAAAGGTTTAGTCAAAAGGAAAGGGGCCAAATGGGGTGATAGTTGAAACTTTTTCGAAATTATTTGCATCCAACATTTTGAATCTTTATGCAAAATATATATTATTTTTCTGCTAATATTGTTTTTGTAATCATATTTAATCCACATACCTATTTATAAACAAGTTTAAACTTTTTGGACAAAAAGTGTTTCGGGTCAACTAAGCCTGACTTGTTTTGATTCGTATGACAAAAGAACAAACAAACAAATAGTATAATCCCACTCGTAGCAGTGTTATTCTTCATCTTCAATAGAGCTGACATATACCCTACAGGTTTTGTTATGAACTTATCATATGCCTGTTAGTGTTTGAAAACATACAACAACAACAACAACAACAAACCATACCTAGTATAAATCCCACCAATAGCAAAAGCTGTTAGCAGGGTCTGGGGAGGGTGGGATGTAGGCAAACCGTACCTCCATCCCAAAGGATAGAGAGGTTGCTTCGAGAGAGACCCCCGGCTCGAAAACCATATGCATGGGATCAATAATAATAGTGATATTAGTAGTGAATGCTAAATATGTGTCATAGTAATAATAGTGATATTAGTAACGAAGAGATCAATAATAGTGATATTATAATGAATAGATCAATACTAAATATGTGTTACAGTAATAATACTGATATTAGTAATGAATAGTGTTTGAAAACATAATTTAAGTTATTAATGTAGTTTTTTTAAGTTATTAATGATGTTTTCGAATGCAGGTAAGGAGTTGGATGACCCTAGAGTATTAACAGACGTTGGTGATGTTCCTGTTCAAGAGCTTCGTGACTGTGGAATAGATGATGACAGATTGATGAATATTATCAGCGAGTCTGTCAAACTAGTGATGGAAGAAGTAAGTTATCAATAAACTTGTATCTGAGTTGTATTTTTTTTAAAAAACTATTCTAAATTTGTGAATGGCAGGATCCATTGAGGCCTTTAGTTTTAGGGGGTGATCATTCAATATCATATCCTGTAATAAGAGCCGTATCTGAGAAGCTTGGTGGACCTGTGGATGTACTACACCTTGATGCACATCCTGATATCTATGATTGTTTTGAAGGGAACAAGTATTCACATGCATCTTCTTTTGCCCGAATTATGGAGGGTGGTTATGCTCGCCGTCTATTGCAGGTTCTACTTTATCACTCTGCGTTTTTTATGTTCTACTTGAGCCTGATATTAATGAAAATAGATTAGAGGTGGCAGTTTGAAGCCATTTGTTTACAAATGAGTTGTTTTTTTAAGGTATATTGGTTGTTAATGATCCTAACTATTGTCTTTTGGTCACTGCTGGTCCCAACTAATGAATTGGCTACTAATGGCCCCAACTTTTAAAGTATTTGTTCCTAACGATCCGCGACTAACAGGATGCTAACGTCATTAGTTTCAGGTTGTCGGAAAAACAGTTTTGGCCGGAAACTCAACTTTTTTCCCGAAAACTCAACATTTTCGTCCCAAACATCTTGGTAACTTCGTATCGGACCTTTAGGAACCTTTTTCTAGTAAAAACCCCAATTATTGAGGTCGCCGGAAACCTTAGAACCATCGTCAGAATCGATTGATGGTGATCAAGTGGTGGTAGTTGGTTAGCGGTGAGTCAATTGGCGGTGGTTGCGGTGTTCAGGTGGTGTTTTCCGGCAACAAATTTGAATTTTCCTGCCAAAAACGTTTTGCCGACGACCTAAAACTAACGGCGTTAGGATTCTGTTAGTCACGGACCATTAGGAACAAATACTTTAAAAGTTGGGACCATCAGTAGCCAATTCATTAGTTGGGACCAGCAGTGACCAAAAGGCAATAGTTGGGACCATTTAAAACCAATATACCTTTTTTTAATGTTAATATATTGCTAGCGAGTCAACCGCAAATATTTGAAGTACAGCATTTAGATTGCGGACAATAGATTACTATAAAAGTTTGTTCCTTTTCACATTTTTATCTTTAACAAGCAAATGAAACAGTTAAGTGAAATTTCGTGATTATTATGTGTATTTCTTCTGGATTGCATTTATGATATTGCAATAAGATGGAGTTATCAATTCTTCAGGTTGGTCTTCGGTCAATAACAAGTGAAGGACATGAGCAAGGAAAAAGATTTGGGGTCGAGCAATATGAAATGCGAACGTTTTCAAAAGATCGCCACTTTCTGGAGAATCTGGTATTTTTGTCTCCCATCTCTTATGTGTGTTTCATTAAAAAACGTCTTCGCACCCTCTTATCCTAGAAGACATGGACCAACCTCTTTTCACATCTTCTGCATCTTCCATCTTATTCCAAGCCATAGCCCTATTTCATTCCACCTTCTCATTCCCTTCATCTCCTCCCCTACCATCTCCCCTTCATCTTCACCACCGCGACCTCCACCACCAGCGACCTCCATTGCGCCGCACCACTGTCGCTCCACTGCCGCACCGATAACCCCATACCCCTGCCGCCCTTCACCTGCGGTAGGTCCGCCGCCCACTGCCACACATCCATAACTCCGGTCCGTGTATTATTATTTTGTTGATTTGTGTACTTTACCTATATTTGTATGATTTGTGATGTGATCGGTTTGAATTTGTATATTGGATTATATTATTGAAAGTTTATAATATCGGAATTTGGTGAAATCAGGTTTAATTGATGTTCGTAGACTAATTACTAATGTCGTGTTTATCAATTTAGGTTTATTTTGTGTAAACGAGCTTGAGCTTGAGCTTGGCTTGTTTTGACTTACGAGATATTGAGAGTTGTTTTTCAATTATTGTTGAATTTTTATTAGTTTTTTTTAAGGAATTGGTTTATTGAATTATCATTAGTTTTTGTTCAATTAATTAGCTTGCATAATTGTCCAATTATCATTAGTTTTTTGTTGAAAAAAGTTTGTAGAAAGTTTAGGTTTAATGAAGATCCTGTTCCATTAGATTTGCATAAAGTTTAAGTTTGAAGACCTTTTTTATGTTTAAAAATTCAGTTTTGTTTAAATTTTTGTTTATTTTAACAGTTTACAGACGTGTTAAAAAACAAACAGTCTTCTTCTTGCAGACTGCAGAGGTTTGGTCCACCTCTTCTGCTACAGATGTCTGCAGATGTGGTCCGTAGACTGCATACATTTTACCTCTTAAAAAACAAACAGCACCTAAACATAACTTCGGTTTTATACTTGAAGAGCAATCACATTTATATATGTTAAGTCAAGAAATCAAACACAATTATCATTTTAGTGGAGTTGGTAAACACATTTGGTTTTAAACATGAGGTCTTGAGTTCGAAACCCGCATCACACAATAATATATTTTTCAAAATTTTAAAAAGCCTTACGTGTCATGGGTTATAATATGAAAACGGGTCATAATATAATAGGAAATAGTGACATGATATTTACTTGGCATCATATGTAGAGTGCCTAGTTAAATGTCATGTGGACAACTTGTGTTGCTTTAACCTTAAGAACAAATTTCCTTTCTGTGTATCATTCCAGTTAACTTTGATTTTAATTCTTGGATATATAATCATACTTAATCAGCATTCAAACCATCCTAGGAACCTTCTCAACATTCTATTTTATTGTTGTGATCAAACCCAAGGAGGATACACGAAGCCATCCTTGATCAATTATCACCTACACCCTCATCAACATTGTAAATTTGCTACCTACTGTTGTAGTCCCTGCTTGCGCCTATTCTCGGTTTACAGCAGCCCTTATGTCAAGATCATTCATCATCATACAAATCAATTCCAGCCTCCTAAAATCAAGAATTAGGGATTAACAATCCATGTAAGCTGCAATAACCATCCTCTATTCAAGCTTTTTTAGTCCCTTTATTCCCAGCCATGAATTAGATCCGGGAGCCCTCTGATACTCTCCGGGTTGTTGTTGCATTCAGTCAAGAGGAAGAGCAAAAGCATCCTTGAAAAGGTCAGCACACACCTCTTATATATAATCTTATATCATATTATATCCAACCAAGTTCTAATCCCCAAAAGCTCGCCTTCACATAAAGATAACAGCCTTTGGCGACCCCTTTCTAAACTTACAACAGTCCTAAATCGACCCCAAGAAAGTCTCAAAATAGTCGTGGTTCATCTCCATCAAGGTATATCCGAAAACCGTTGTCAGCATTGTCGTTTCTCGCTAAGTATCTTTGGTTTTCACGAGGTTTTGTTCTAAATTCCTTATCCTATCTTGACCTCGTTTCTCACATAAACTTTGGACCCTGCTAAAGCTTATCTCATCAGTATAGTGCAGCTCCAGAAATAGGTATCAGTATCTAACTTGTTCTTACGATCACTCGTCATCTACTCATGATTTTCACACAATATAGGCACACATGATATCACACACGCATAAGATTTCAAAAAGGAATACTTTCTGAATAAAGAGCACTTATAACCTGTGCATAAAATAAAAGTATATATGACATAACATAAAAGTATATATGACAGAAACATGTCTACACAACATTAAAACCGTAAAACCGTCACTATGCACGTATATACAGCAACAAATGTGAAACCGTACAGTTTTACTAAAAACACTAAAACTAAAATTTTACAGTAAACTTAAAGTTTTTTTTATAGGTTTTAGCGTAAAGAATCACCTTGATTTGATTTACGAGTCATCGACACGGTAAAAACGAAGTTAAATGCGTTAAAAACCCAAAACCATAGCAAGTCCTATTTTCTAGAACCTTTTACACAAACATGATATTTTTCCTGTAAATTACGCTCGAAAGTTTTATAAAGTATTTTACTAGGTTTTAAAATAGCACCTATTCGCCAATTACGCAAGTACCCTCTAAAAGTGTGGTTTCTACGGAAACCGAAAATGCAAACGCATATTTTTGAACTGTATAGTTTTTATAGAAAACTTAAACCCAAAATATGTATTTTTAAGTTTTTTATAACATGGGATAATTGATAATTATAATTACTAGTTATTTTAAAATCAAAGGCTATGCCCTTATAGTTTTAAACTTTGAGCATAACCTCGTAAATAAGGGGCTAGCTTTATCAATATCTTAAAGTGATACTCAATGAACCGATCTAACACAAGCCTATTATTTAAATATGTAAATACATATCCATTAGTATTCATAAGCATAGATACATTAAAGCCTACGAACACATCTTTTGGGCAAAACCTAGCCAACAAACGTTATGGTGCTAATGAAACTAACTAATCAAAGTGATCCATTGTGTAGACTTAAACTTGCTGATTAACCTCGAATAAGATAAGTATACATAACCTTAACCAACTTAGGTCACGGGCACATATAATATGATGCATATTACTTTTAGTGACACATTATGTGGATTTAGGGATTTCTTTCATTTGGAGTCGTTTCGACGTAGCACACAAGATTTCTTTTATATTTTTATCTTCACGCATAGACCTAGGTGAGTTCATGCACTACTCTTTTTCTTAAGTTTTTGGGTGGATACATGCTTCTATATGTTTTAAAACTAGTGGTGTGTTATTAATCAAGACCAACTTAGCTGCCAAAAACATTCCCCGACTTTGTAGCACAATCATTAACTCCGTTAGGAGCCACGGGATATATAGGTATACTATCTGGGGAAGACCCCCGCACACAGTGGGCATATATCACGGACGACCTCCCACTAAATGATATAATGGTTATCTTGTGACATATATCATTCTAGATGTTCTGATATTCCAACAGGTTCGTTAATAACGAACTTGCCGGTTTTCGTTAGAATTGAATTTGTTTAATCTTCAAATTAGCATAGCTAATGATTCGTTAATCATTTGATCATGAAAATTTAGACACTTATCAATTAAAATATGCATATTTTTATAAAAATATTTCTGGAATTATTACTGATTAATTAATTTATAGAAAATCATTTTATATGCTATATTTAGCCCGAAAATCATTTGTTTATACCAAATGATTTCGAAAAATCCGCCAAAATTCTTGAGTGACCAAAAAACTTCCCAAAATAAGCTGTAGCAATTCCAGAAGCTAACAAATCTTGCCAAATATCATTTTTGAGCCAAAAACGACTATGAAAATCCGAATAAACACGAATCAACAAAACATATCTAGGGTTTTCCAAATGACTCCAAATTTCATAGGTGATCATAATATACCAAATCTGAGTTTCGTACAAAATATCATAATTTTTCAAGTATTTTGACTATTTTTCCCAATTAAACTCCCTAATCCGGTAATAAATTCGCCAAATATTCTCGAATGGTCGAAAAATTACCAAATTTGGACAGGGACTCACTCATAAGGTCCCTGATGTGCCTGTAAGATTTTATAACCTAACAATATGCACATCATAATCGAATCCTAAACAGCCCGTAATCGAGCAATTCGATGTTACCTTTGCGGTTTTCGCCCTCTTTCGCTCTCTTAATCCAATTTACGGGTTCTTGTGCTTCTAAATAAGCTAAGTACAGGTCCTATATCACAAACCAAGCATGCATCATCAAGAGACCAGCCATGAAAGTTAGGGTTTCGGTTAGGGTTCTAAACCGAACTTTTGAACCATAAAAACGTCGTTTAAACCCTCTAATCCGTGTTTATGGCCAAAAAAAAGTATGATTCTGATTCCTAACCATGTGTAGAATCAAAACATATTTTTGGATAATTTTTAGGGTTTTTGCATGGTTAGAAGTGTTTTTTGGTAACCAAACTATGTTTATATGTATTTAAACATGATTAAGACAAGTTAAAAGTTGCTTAAAATGATGAAATTACCAAAGGTATGGCTGAGTTTTTGTGAGAGCAGCAACGAGTCTTCCACAAAGTGCAAGAGATATGCTAAAATGTCTTAGATTAGTGTTAACATAAAAAAAAGAAAGTTAAGGGGTGTTGGTTATGGTTGGCGGCCGGGAGAATTTTGGGCCCTTTTTGGGCCCAATCTTGTCCAACTAATTTCATTTTGCGTGCCCGAACGTTAAAATCCGAGTCCAAGTTTATTTCGAGTTCGGTTTTTGACGCGAAAACACATCGGGTACAACAAACAACACCAAAACGAGTGTTTTTGGGCCAATTTCTTGTAAATTTAGAAAAACATACTATTCGGTTGTAGAAATTGAAAATATTTTCACGGATCGCTTAAAACATCCCAAATAAGTGTTTTGTAAGTCTTTTTCGGTTTAACGGATGATATAATGCTTGTTTCGTAACTATCTTTCGCGTTTAAAATCATAGCGGGTAGTTAACGAGTATATTTTCGTTTAACTGGTTTGTTATTGTACTAAGGCCATAATATCAATATGTTGGCTTATATTAACCGTATATCACTTATAGATGGCCCCCCGGCATATTTGAGTCATAACCAGACCCGTTCGGTTACTCGTTAATTCGTTACGCAATAAGCGGTTAATCGCTTATTCGATAAACAATTACTAAGGCATACCCGATTTTATCACGGATGTCACAGGTAACATGCGTAGAAAATGAATATATAGAGACATACAGCGGAAACACCAGCCAAAGTGTTGTAAATTACAAGCTAACTAAACACTTACATAAAATATTATCCTATATATAAAGGGAAACCGGAAGCTACAGTAATATTTTTGTGTGTGCATGTTTAGCCCAACTGAATTCAAAAGTTTGCAAAGTCAGTCCAGTCAATGTAGATGTTTATCTTCTGTGACTCGATTTTCTTTTTATTTTTTTAAATTGCTTACTAACTGTAATTGTAGTTGCTGTGTTGGTAAGTCTGTGCATTTCTGTCTTACACTGCATTCTCGGGTTTAAAATATAAGAAAAAGAAATAATAAGATTAGACAGGGGAAGAAAGGAAAAGAAATTATATTTAAAAGTAATTCTCGACTTAAAATAAAAGAAAAGAAAAAAAAAGAAAGTTTTAATTACATTCTTGAGTTAGATCGGAAGGAAAAAATAAGGAAAAAAAATGAAACTTTACAATTATGTCCTCATAGCCAAATAGAAAAGAGAATTAAGATAGGGTAAATTAGTAATATTGTAATAGGCTATAAGCCTATAAACTTTCATTCACAATCAGACCAGATTTGACTGAAAAGTTTTGGAGGAAAAAAGACCCAACTTTTCTTTCTTTTATTTAAAAAAAAACTCAAAAATAAAAAAAATAAAAATTTTCTTATCTTTTCTTTTTAAAACCCTTAAATAAAAAACTTAAGAATACAGTGTTAGAGTTTTTAATTATCATTATAATAATGCATATTAAAGGTATTAGCTTAAAATAATAATTAAAAAAAAACTTTGATCTTTAATTAATTGTTCTAGATCTTTGTTTGAATGGTTATAGCATTTCTAGCTTTATAACAGCTCTTCGTATATTGGTTTTATCTGTCATTAATTTTACATTTTTATTTTACAACTTTACAATTTTTCTTAAAATTTGCGTCGGTAAATTCTTAAAAAAAAAAAGAAATCTAAATACGTAGTTGTGATTGATATTTTTTCCCTCTCGATATTCCGTATAATTGTTATTGAAAATGGAGTTGTATTTGATGTAAAACATTTTTTAAACATCATGAACTATATATATCGAGTGTCGATGTCTGATGAACCAAACCGAACAATATTGATACTAGTGTCGGTATTATTGGAACCGGTACCATCATGTAAAACATGTTTCGAATTTCTACTAGACATATCATGACTTTGTTTTTTGGTTTTTCTCTGTAAGTTGTTATACCGAGTGTCGATGTCATACATGTAACGTAACAGATTAAACTGATGCCAATCAATGCCCGTAACGTAGCGTTGGAAATCCACTAGTGAACATAACATGTACCTATAATCTACACCAGATAACATAAACATAGATAATAATAATAATAATAATAATAATAATAATAATAATAAGCTATGTACGTTATTATCAATCCATACTGGGATTTGTTGTACACAAGATTATTATTAATATTATATTATGATTCTTATTTAATACTGTAGAATAGAAGAAAGAAAACGCATTGTCTGTGCCTAATTATAATATTATATTATTAAGTCGATAATAATCCATAACACACAACTCACATTACACTGACTCATGATCGTCATTTTCGTATCATCATCATCATCATCATCTATCACTTTACGTGTTGGCTTCGTTAATCGTCTCAATTCTCTATCTCAAGGTAACCCTACCTTATCATACCTTCGATTTCCACAATTTATTTTATTTTCTCTATATTTCATTCAATTCCTACCTGTTTTCTTTTTTACCGGTGCGTTTAATCAGTCGGAATTGCTCGAATAATAATAATAAGAAGAAGAATCGATTCATGACATGCATAAATAAATAATAAGTAGAAGATAGATCCCTAGATGACGTCATCGTACGCTCTCGATTACACTCTCTGCTCAGCTGCTGTCAAATTTATTATATGTATAGCTTTTGTAATTTAGGTTTAATATGAATTATGATTGAGTGAATTTAAGGACAGCTTTGTTTTATTGTTTTTGAAACTTTTAAGAGTGAAATTGGGGATTTTTCAGGCTGTTAACAAACCGAACAACGTTTGGTGGGAAGTTCGTTTATGTGCGTTCGGTTATGTGTATTCGTTTAATAAATGAAGGAACACGAACAGAGGCTATGTTGGTTCCGTTGTGTTCGTGAACGTCGTTATGTGTTCCTTTAATATTTTAAACATTTTTGAATCTTTCAGGAGTGAAAATGTGCATTTCTGATTTTTGAGAAAAAATCAAAATCGCTGCGTTATCTGACCGAGCGCATCCATTTGCAGGTTTAAAAGGCTTTTACATAGCTTAATATCTTTTTATTTAATCTAAAATGATGAACATTGGAAGACGAGGAATTCATCATTTACACACGTTAATTACCGTTCCAAAGAATTTGATAGAGACGGGCCAGAGTCGAGTCATTGAGGCGTCTCTTACGCTTATTCGTGAGAGGGCAAAACTAAAGGTATATTTCTGATTACATTATGCTTATGCATACATCTGTGGTGCTTGTAAAATTTAAAAATTTATTTAACTCCTTAAGTAGTTTGATTATTAATTGGATGCTGGTTGAATTAGTTTAGTAACCACAAAAAGAATGCCAAACTGGCAATGGAATATTGTTTCTGATCATTTTTAATGATCTCTAGTTTAGCTTCATAATGACTTTTTTTTTAAATATTATTTTTTTTTATAAGGGAGAGCTAGTGCGGGCGTTGGGTGGTGCTAAAGCTTCATCGTCTCTTCTTGGAGTTCCTCTTGGACATAATTCATCATTTCTTCAAGGTCCAGCATTTGCTCCACCAAGGATACGAGAGGCCATCTGGTGTGGAAGCACAAATTCTACAACAGAGGAAGGTATGAGATAATTTGTGTCAATCTTTTATGCAGATGGATATATTGCTAGCTTGTTTATTTATCATAGTGCTTTTGCTATTGTCTGATAGTTGTTTACCTTGACATTGCCTATAACTCCAGGAAAATTGATTTAAATATATTAATAATAAGAGGGTTATCTAATGTCATGGCATTGTAATATTCTTTAGATCTATGACTACTTCATGGCCTTTTTTTTATCAAGTATAATATTCGTTTTTTGGACCTTTAGGCTTGTAGCCAGCAGTATTAGAATACTAATAGTTTATAAAGATGACATTTTTGGCTCATTTAGTGTTCATGGGTTGGCGTGAATTATGTTTTATCTCTAACGGGTCAAATGAATCAAATCAAAAGGTTTAGTCAAAAGGAAAGGGGCCAAATGGGGTGATAGTTGAAACTTTTTCGAAGTTATTTGCATCCAACATTTTGAATCTTTATGCAAAATATATATTATTTTTCTGCTAATATTGTTTTTGTAATCATATTTAATCCACATACCTATTTATAAACAAGTTTAAACTTTTTGGACAAAAAGTGTTTCGGGTCAACTAAGCCTGACTTGTTTTGATTCGTATGACAAAAGAACAAACAAACAAATAGTATAATCCCACTCGTAGCAGTGTTATTCTTCATCTTCAATAGAGCTGACATACACCCTACAGGTTTTGTTATGAACTTATCATATGCCTGTTAGTGTTTGAAAACATACAACAACAACAACAACAACAAACCATACCTAGTATAAATCCCACCAATAGCAAAAGCTGTTAGCAGGGTCTGGGGAGGGTGGGATGTAGGCAAACCGACCTCCATCCCAAAGGATAGAGAGGTTGCTTCGAGAGAGACCCCCGGCTCGAAAACCATATGCATGGGATCAATAATAATAGTGATATTAGTAGTGAATGCTAAATATGTGTCATAGTAATAATAGTGATATTAGTAACGAAGAGATCAATAATAGTGATATTATAATGAATAGATCAATACTAAATATGTGTTACAGTAATAATACTGATATTAGTAATGAATAGTGTTTGAAAACATAATTTAAGTTATTAATGTAGTTTTTTTAAGTTATTAATGAAGTTTTCGAATGCAGGTAAGGAGTTGGATGACCCTAGAGTATTAACAGACGTTGGTGATGTTCCTGTTCAAGAGCTTCGGGACTGTGGAATAGATGATGACAGATTGATGAATATTATCAGCGAGTCTGTCAAACTAGTGATGGAAGAAGTAAGTTATCAATAAACTTGTATCTGAGTTGTATGTTTTTTAAAAAACTATTCTAAATTTGTGAATGGCAGGATCCATTGAGGCCTTTAGTTTTAGGGGGTGATCATTCAATATCATATCCTGTAATAAGAGCCGTATCTGAGAAGCTTGGTGGACCTGTGGATGTACTACACCTTGATGCACATCCTGATATCTATGATTGTTTTGAAGGGAACAAGTATTCACATGCATCTTCTTTTGCCCGAATTATGGAGGGTGGTTATGCTCGCCGTCTATTGCAGGTTCTACTTTATCACTCTGCGTTTTTTATGTTCTACTTGAGCCTGATATTAATGAAAATAGATTAGAGGTGGCAGTTTGATGCCATTTGTTTACAAATGAGTTGTTTTTTTAAGGTATATTGGTTGTTAATGATCCTAACTATTGTCTTTTGGTCACTGCTGGTCCCAACTAATGAATTGGCTACTAATGGCCCCAACTTTTAAAGTATTTGTTCCTAACGATCCGCGACTAACAGGATGCTAACGTCATTAGTTTCAGGTTGTCGGAAAAACAGTTTTGGCCGGAAACTCAACTTTTTTCCCGAAAACTCAACATTTTCGTCCCAAACATCTTGGTAACTTCGTATCGGACCTTTAGGAACCTTTTTCTAGTAAAAACCCCAATTATTGAGGTCGCCGGAAACCTTAGAACCATCGTCAGAATCGATTGATGGTGATCAAGTGGTGGTAGTTGGTTAGCGGTGGGTCAATTGGCGGTGGTTGCGGTGTTCAGGTGGTGTTTTCCGGCAACAAATTTGAATTTTCCTGCCAAAAACGTTTTGCCGACGACCTAAAACTAACGGCGTTAGGATTCTGTTAGTCACGGACCATTAGGAACAAATACTTTAAAAGTTGGGACCATCAGTAGCCAATTCATTAGTTGGGACCAGCAGTGACCAAAAGGCAATAGTTGGGACCATTTAAAACCAATATACCTTTTTTTAATGTTAATACATTGCTAGCGAGTCAACCGCAAATATTTGAAGTACAGCATTTAGATTGCGGACAATAGATTACTATAAAAGTTTGTTCCTTTTCACATTTTTATCTTTAACAAGCAAATGAAACAGTTAAGTGAAATTTCTTGATTATTATGTGTATTTCTTCTGGATTGCATTTATGATATTGCAATAAGATGGAGTTATCAATTCTTCAGGTTGGTCTTCGGTCAATAACAAGTGAAGGACATGAGCAAGGAAAAAGATTTGGGGTCGAGCAATATGAAATGCGAACGTTTTCAAAAGATCGCTACTTTCTGGAGAATCTGGTATTTTTGTCTCCCATCTCTTATGTGTGTTTCTGTTAGTAATTGTCACCATGTGGGCCCACGTACCGTCAATAGATATCGATCTTTTGCAAAGATTCCAAAAACATTCACATTTTCAAAACAGGTGAAATAATTGAAATAAAAAAATCATTTATAATGAAAATGTTGTTCTTTAAAGATTTATATTGTTAGTATAATATGTGCATGAAACTGAAAAAACCGATTTGAAACTGAACCCAAACCAAAACTGACGGTTTGGTTTTATGTTTTCGCGAAAACCAAACTTTCAGTTCGGTTTCAGTTTTGCATGCAATTAAAAGCTGAATAAACCGAATTAATGATTTTCATTTTTTATTTTGAATTTAAATAATTTATAAGAATTTAATAAATAGTGCAACTATTTTAGCCCAAAAATTTCAAGCCCAAATAACAAAACCAAAAAAACCAAAACCGAAAACCGGAAAGACTCAAACCCCAAGTTTCGGTTTTTGATTCGGTTTGAGCCTAAAATCGACTCAAACTGACCCATGTATAGTTGTATACCCTTAATTATAAATTTTATAATTAACATTTAATTGTTTATATTTTTAAAAAGGGAAAAATAAGTGTTTGCGGGTCAACCCAACCCTGACCAGTTTCACTCTGACCCAAAACTGCCGAGCTTACCATCTCTACTTTTTCCAAGAGCACAGTAACATACTAATTTTGCGATTATTAATCAAGTTTGTTTATTTTTATTATTTCAGAAACTTGGAGAGGGTGTCAAGGGAGTCTACATATCAGTAGATGTCGACTGTCTTGACCCTGCATTTGCTCCTGGTGTTTCCCATATCGAGCCTGGTGGTCTCTCGTTTAGAGACGTTCTCAACATTCTTCACAATCTTCAAGCTGATGTGGTTGGTGCTGATGTGGTCGAGTTCAACCCACAACGTGATACTGTTGATGGTATGACTGCAATGGTTGCTGCTAAATTGGTTAGAGAGTTGACTGCTAAAATATCAAAGTAAAATGATTTCAAATTGTTTGATATTTTGCAACATCTGATTATTCACTAGATCTATTGTAGTCAAGATGTTCAATAAACGCGTATGTAGTTTGAACCGGACTATCTGTTTATTTCTTGATTAAAATATATCTAAAGAGCTAAGGTTATTAAACTATCTTTTATCTATTTATGCTTTTTTGACTGCTATGACAAATACCAAAAATATCAACATACTTTCTATTTTTTCTTAACTGCATGTGAAATTATAGTTTAAAATAATATAGGATTGAGTTATCCAAATTGTTTGGTAATACAACGCGGGTAAAGAAATACAAGCCACGTAAGAAAAACAATCAGAAGTACGGGTTTCAGTTTCTGTCACAATTTTATTCAAATGTAAATTGTATAGTGACTTCAATGAAAGTAATCAGAAGTAACGATTTCAAGTTCTTTCACAATTTTATTCATATCTAAATTGTATAGGGACTTTAATGTGAAAAACGTTGTTACAGAACGTTTGTGAGAGAATTTGAAAGTATGTTGTTTTTTTTCCACTTTGTATTATTTGCCCTATAATTATTTGCGTTTGAAATGGATGAGATATAGATGCTTAAATTGATGCTAGTGGGTTCATCTTTGACAATACAACTAAAATGGCTGCTGTGACAAGAAAAATAAAAAAAGATGAGTAATCATATAGTAATAAAACTTATATATTTCTGTCACTCTGTCTCATATTGCAACAAGAACCATGCTCATTTAACTCATTTCCCTTGCTTCATCTCTTCTCTCCACAACTATATTCTTATACTTCTTAGCACAAGATACAAAAAATACAAGATTTAGAGCAGTCAGCGCGGCACACAGAAAGAAAAACCGATCCAAATGCCCATCATTCAAGTTCGCCGGGACCCACCCGGGCTTCCCGTTTTTCGATGTAATCTTCATAACAACTAACAGAATAATACTGCTAGTGTAACTCCCCATAGCGGAAGAACTCATGGACAGTCCAAGCCCAATACTTTTCAACTTATCCGGAACTTGGGCTGCAAAAAACTCCCATTGGGCCACATAAGTAAAAGCTTCAGCTATCCCCACCAAGACATACTGTGGTGTTTGCCAAAATATACTCAAAGAGCTTGTTTCTTTTGTGACTTCACTTGCATATTTTAGCCTGTGATGTTCTACAACACCCGCTGTGACAACCGCTGCTGTCGCAATAGCAAGCCCGATGCCCATTCGTTGCAGCTCGGTTGGTGGGTTGGGCTTTGTTTTGGTTATTTTGACATATAATGGGAGGATGAGTTTGTCATAACATATGATGAAAAGTGATGTGCTTATTATGTCGAAAACGGTCATGCTTGCGGGTGGGATGTGGAAGTTTGAGATCTTTCGGTTCATGGCTGCACCTTGCTCCACAAAAAGTGAGATCATTTGGATGAATACTACTGATGATAATATGGTGCATAACCATATTGGGAGGAGTCTTAGCACACATTTGACTTCTTCGACTTGAGTCACGGTGCATAGTCTCCATGGGTGCGGGTTCTCACCGTCTTCAGGGGTCATGATTGATGCACGGTCAAAAAACCTGTAAGAATGCAATGTTAGATATGCCAAAATGGGTTTGGGTTGTACTTAGGTCATGATTGATGTACGATAAAAACCTGTAAAAACGTGTGTTAGGTGAGTCAAAACTCAAAAGGTGGCAGTTCTGACGTGACATGAAAATAATCAGGTTTTGAGTTGCTATATCTAACCCATTTAATAATGGGTTGTGTTTGAGTTGACCTGTCGAATTTAACATGCCATGTTAGAGTTGACATTTTTAATTAAACGGGTTGTGTTCTAGTTGATCTATTTAATTAAATGTGCCGTGTTCGAGTTTATCTGTTTAATTTAGCGCGTTGTGGTTGAGGTGGCATGCTTAGTTAAACAGGTCATGTATGAGTTTGACATGTTTAGCCCATTAAACTAAACATGTCAACCTCCTAACCCATTTTTTACAACCCACCAACCTGATTAACATGCTTACAACTTGACTACTACCGCTAACCCATCAACCCATTTGACACATTTTTATTAAGTGAGTTAAGCGTGTCGTGTTTAGGTTACTTGACTTTAAGTATACGTGGGTTAGAATTGATGTTTTTAACACAAAAAATAAATACAAGTCATGTTCGGGTTGAACAATTCAACCTGATACAATTGACACCCCTAGGTAAAATAGGTCATACTCGACTACCGTACTACGGGTCAAAACAGGTTTGGTCTGCTTGACCCACAATTTTTATTTTCATTTAAAAACTTTATAAATACTTGATCTTTCGGTTATGATTTTAAAAAATAACATAAATCCTTTAGCTACTTCTCTTTTTTAATTTGACCCGTTTGAGATCTCACACAACCCAAATCGACCCATTCATAATTTAACTCGTTCGAGTTAAAGTAAAACTCACTTGAAGTCATCAGTGTGATATATCCTCCTTGTCCCACTATCATCTCCTGAATAATCTTCATACAACCCATCACCATTAGATGGTAACTGAAGCTTAATCTTCCTAACCGAAGCCACGATAACTTGTGAAAACCTTGATATAGGATTACCCGACGGCTTAAAATGTCGGTATCTAAAGCTCCCGCTTACAACCGCCACCAATGCAATAAAACCACATAAACTAGATATCCAAAAAGCCACCACATACTCTCCCATTGTTTCAATGTAAACTAATATTGTCTCCGAAATCAAAGAACCGAGGTTTAGTGCGACATAAAAGTAGCTCAAGAACGTCGTTTTTGCTTGTTTTTCTTCAGGGTCTTCTTCATCAAACTGATCAGCTCCAAATGTGGCTAGTGCGGGCTCTGCACCACCGTTTCCAAGGGCGATTAAGTAAATGGACACGTAGAATATTGCTACTTCGATCGGTGAATGTGCATCACATAATTCTCCTATTCTACCACAATCTTTGGTTTTTAACATGAAAGTTTGAGTTGTTAGTGACAATGCAACCAAACCCTGTGAAAAGATAAAAAAAATTTGAAGTTAGTAACACAGTATTGAGTTTTGAAAGCTACTAAACATGCTTGGGTTGAAACAGGCCTGTTCAAGAAATGGCTAAAATGGGCCGGGCCGGGTTGAGCTGCAAGCTCTTCTTTTCAGCTTGCAGTGAAATTTAGTAGGAAAAAAAAAATTCTAAAATGATGATGTTAATCTTTGTGTAACACATTCTATAAGGTTGTAAAGAACTTTTTTTTATGTGTTCCTAGTTTTAACTAAATTTAAAATCTGTTTATCTGACCCTTATGATATAAAAAGCAACCCAAGTGCACTTATTTATAAGTAAACAAGTCGAAAGTAGGGGTGTGAATTTTTGACACAACCGGTAGTTAAAACAAAATGGCAGATTTGGGTTTAGTTTTAAAAGATTGGGTCAGCTTTGGGTTGAACGTGCAAGCACATTAGCTAAATGTGTCCTGTTTGTGTTAACTCAACGGGTTCATGGGTTGACCCATTAAGTTAACCCATTCATTAACTTTTTTTTTAGTTTTGCAAAATGTGTTTTGTATAGTAACTTATACTATTAGAGTATTTTTTACGCCAAATTTTTTATAAAATAATGGCATAAATTTAAATTTAAACGTAGTTTTTAAAAAAAATGTAAATTAAAATTTTAAAAGTATTAACATGTAAATTAAATTAAATAATTTTTTTCGGTCAAAAAGGTTGTGTTAGTGCCAACCTACGACATGTCGTGATCAGGTTCATGCTTGTGACATGAATTTCAGGTTCATGTCATGTTCAAGTTCGTAGTGGAAAGACCGGTAAGGAGAAAACAGGCCGGAAAAGGGTTGACTTACAATGGCCAAAACAACTTGAAAGACCACACAAGTGAGATATCTTCCCAAATATGAGTCACTAATGAAAGCACCCAAAAGAGAGAACAAGTACACACTGCCCATCCAAGTGCTAAACATATTGGCTGCTTCCGCATTCGACTGTCTCAACACAGATTTCGAAAACAAAACCATATTCACTTCTACTCCTGTGAATGCAAGTGTTGCTAGTCCTTCATTCACTACATCAAACCAAACACCATAATTATGCACAACTCATAAATACACACGTATACACGTTTGTTCGATAAACATACCAAGCAAGAGCATGCCAGATTTCCATCCTCCGGTTTTTCTCTTCACAGCCGGTTTTCCATGCCAATCTAATGAGCCGTCCCTAGTGCATTCGTCTAAAAGCTTGCTTTTAACGTTCTACATTGTATAATTGATCAATTATAATAAAATAATACAGCTAAAACAAGCAAGGAATCGAATATTTGAACATGTTTAAGTTATGCTTGGCGGGTGTTCACAGTTCAGTCCGGTCAGCTTTTAAGAAAATTCTAGACTTAACCGCTAACTACGGTTTTAGGAAATGATAGATCAAACCGGTTGTTTTAGCGTGCTAGTGATTTTATGGTTCAATTGTTACGGTTTGACGGGTTGAATTGATTTTTTATTATTGTTCTCAAATTGTTCATTTGCATTAAAGTTTTAAAAGATAAAAAGATTTATTAATATAATACATATACGTAACTGCATATTTTGAAATCAAGATATAAATAATAAAGGTTAAACAATAAGTTTAAAGTCGTAAATCATATGACAGGCTGTTAAACTGTCAATATTGAATTGACCAACTATGTTTTAACGCTTTCATCGGCTTATAATTAGCACACTAAAGCCTGTGGAATGATTTGTGTTTGAAAAATGTTTGTGACAATCATAAGATTGTGACAATATTAATTGGAATACATCAACATATGACGGAAAGGATTGGAATGGCATAATTCATGTGAATAATTTAGTATGATTGCTTTTGAAAGCCGTTAACTATTTATTTTAAAGAAATCTTGAAAATATTTAAAATGAGAAATGAGGATGATGGTGTTGGTTGAAAGTTTATATCTTTTTTGGTGTGAGACTCGAGAAATAATTCTAGTTCACTTTTCGTCGTTACTTTTTCTTGGGTCAAAATCAGTTATGACTAGTAATTACCACACATTGAGGATATTAAATTTTTTAAGGATACGACAAATTAATATTAATTTTCTTTTTGAACGAACAGCGAATAAAGTTTCGTTATCCGGGATAATCAAACGACAAATTTATTATTTTATAAACATGACTTTTATCGACAAATATATTGTTAAATTGTAGGTAATTAACTTGATAAATAGAAAGTTGCATTATATTTATGTTTTCTTTTCTTAATCACCACAATATTACTAAATGCATATAATTTGTCACTTTTAACTTTAAATACATATCTAAAATCATGATATTTGTTGCCTATTGTTATACAAGTGAAAATGATGATGTGGGTTGAATTTAGGCATCACTTGGATATGTTAATATATAATCAATCGAATCCTAAGCCATCTTTTTAGGATAATATTTAAAAGGGTTTTCAAATAATTAGAGTTATTACTATGTTTCCATTTTGGGTGTACAAAATAATTTCTAGACTAAGAAAATCTTCATCATGTTTCATGCCTTTAAAGAAAACAAGTTACATGTGGTCGAGTTAATAAGCTTGTTTGTGGAACTTTTTAGGTAATAAGAGTTTTTAAATTGTAGAGTAATTGTATATAGAATTTAATTACCGCATGTTTTCATGTAACATATGATCTAACTAAAAACTACTATCAAAACAAACATGTAGAAGAGTATAACAAATTAGAGACGAGCTAGTTTAACAAATAGTTAAGGTTTCCTATATATAACTTTATTTTTTTTGCATCTTAGTATTTTGTGCAGTTAATAAAATGGCTTTATTTAAAAGTTATGTCATTAATAAAACAAAATTTTACCCGTGAATTTTATAGTTGTATTTATATATTTCTTCTTAAGCAATGGAACAAATTCATGATATATTTTTATGACTCCAAGATCCGCAAATATAGTTTTTATAAGATTGGGTTTTGCAATTCAAAAGAGGGTAGCGGCGCAATTTGTTGTCCGCTTACCTCTAGTTTCGATGTAATCTGAATACTTTATAACTTCACTTCTAATAGCTTTGCTATTAGACATGAAGATAATGACATGTATGCGCGATCCTTTCTTTTTAATTCAAAGATTTTTCATAAGATTATCTTACCTTTCTGTCACAAACAACAATTATGGCCTGCTTAATGGCTATAATTTTCTAGATAAACTCAACTTGTTTCATATATAAAGAATTATAATAATAATAATAATAAATTAAGTATGTTATTTAGTTGATAGCTATCATCTAAATACTATTTAAATATCTAAAGTACATAATAATAATAATAATAAATAAATAAATAAATAAATAAATAAAGCATTTACAGTGAGAATGAGTAAATATGCAAATAAGCATGAAAATTCATTGACATTTGGTTCACAAAATGTTTATCAAGGAATTGAAATCTCTAAAAAAAATGGAAGTAAAGCAATACAAGATATTAAATAGAAAAAAAACAAAAATAATGTTGCTTCAAATGGTTATATTTTCATCAAAGAATTCTTCATTGGTAGGGTTATCACACCTTTTCTTCATCAACTCTCACAGATTTAGTTGGAGTCAAATGTATTTTCTTTTATGGGAAAAAAACATAAACAATAAACACAAAGTTTCTTCAATGGCATTTGCAGAAGTCACATAGAAATGCAAAGCAAAAAAAAAAAAAATACACTTGTAAACAAAACAAGACCCAATACCAAATCTAATTGTACATTTATTTACACCTACATGCATATACATGTATATATATTGAAGTTTATCATATCTTTTCTTAGAACATAAGTTGAGAGAGCTGAGAGGCACCTGCAAATTATCATTGTTGCACAAGACTGAAAGATGATCTGTTGTTGAAGGTTGACTGGATTCTTTTTTTGACTCCATTTTAGTGTGAAGGGAGACCCAAAGGGTTTACATGTACTCACTCCATATATATGCATGGAGGATGCACATATATATTATAATATAGTTATTATAAAAAGATGTTAGATTTGTTTTTCTTATTAAAGAATAAATAAATGCCCAAGTGTAAAAACCATTATAAGTTTTGAAATACCATTTGGTTATTTGATTGTAGAGAGGTAGTTTGTTGATCAGTCAAGTAGTCTATAATCAATATACCTTTTTCCCTTGAAAATAAGAGAATATATATTCATTTTAAAGTTGGTGTAGTCAGCTAATATTCCATGTCTTTTCCTAAAAGTAAGATAATATATTGTTTTTTTGAAGATCAAGCAAAGTTTGAAAATTAAGAAAAAATAATCTAAACATTAGTGATCTCATGTTAAATTCTTTTCTTTTTCTTTTTTTCATTTTAACCCTATATATTAAATGCATATGAGCTTCTTAATATTCACTTTTTTTTTTCCATTTTCTGTTTATTAGTCATTTAATTTATAAATTTTAAGGTGTGTCATATATATTATTAACTAATAATACTTTTACGAGCCTAATGAAACATTAAGTTTATTTTCATACTAAAAGAATGTTAGTTATACTTACTATATCAGTTGTTATTAGTTTGAAATACCATTATCATAATCCATGACCACGTACACGTTGCTCATACATGTGTGCGCACACATACACATAGAATCATACAATTTTGGCTTTGACCCAACTAACACCTAATCACATACGAGATTTTAACTTGTAATTATCCTCTCTCCGTAGAAACCACTGTACTCCTATAGTTATGCCACTATGTGAAAAAATTTGTTGTTTAAATAAGTTAAACTGTTATATAAACAATTTAATTATTCAACCAATAAATGAATTACAAGAAGCATTGCTAGTTTAAATATATTGTTGTGTTCTTTCAAATGTTTTAGCATCTAATGCAAATGAATATATGGTATTATTATAAAGAGAGAGTTAAATATAAGGGACAATTCCCCAAAGATAATACTTAAACTTAAAAATGTAAATAAAATGATTATATTTTTATTATATGATAAAAATGTATTGCTAGTAGGTGTATTAACCTTAAAAAAATACAAAAGTGGGACCCATGTAATAAGACGTTAGGTGGAGGATGCAATATGGAGGTGTTCAAAATCTAGGTAAAATGTTGTTGATAATTATATATTGCACGCCGTTTGAGAGAAACAATGTTAATCAAGCAAATTAAACAATATATATGGATCATAAAGGCCGGTCCAACATTTTCAAAAGTCAAAATCTAATAGAAAAATAGAGGCCCTTTTATGTATTTTATTGTCATCAACCCATATTTCTATTCCGTCAAATATCGATAACAATAATTTTAAGAGAATGATTTATGTGTAATACATGTGTAAAAATCAAAATAGTTAACCTCAGATACATATGATCTTGATTTATACACATGCATTATAAGCATCCGAAGATAATATACATAAGCTAAATATTGATAAATATATATAATTTTAAACAATATGGTTAATGGATATGTGCAACAAACAAATAATATAAGAGTAAAAATATTTAACCATCCCCTCTTTTAAAAAAAAAAAAGAAGACAGGAAAAAAAAACATGCTACTTTCATATCATCGATCTCCGGCATATATTGGGAACACTTCACCCAACTTAATTGAAAACCTGGGGATACATGTTGATGTTGCATGTTTGTTGAATAGCTCTTTTGATTCTCTTTTCTTAGGTCATATCTGTCTTTCCGCCTCTCAATAACAAACCTGGGTAATGCATACTTTTAAAATATAGAGGCCTCAAGCCTTAGATTCACTTGGTTATATATATATGCTTATATGGCATTAACGTTCATACTGATTAAACATGCCCGATCCATTTACATTTAACCATCATATTTTAACATTGATGGATGAGATAATAGAATATTAGGTTTTATTGTTTTTATAATAAAAGTCTAGCTATACATTAAAATTTCATTTGCATGTATATTAAATGATTACAACTTTTATAAGCATGACCTTACAAAGTTGAGCCAAATTATAGTTTACAAAACATAAGTTATGGTGGTGGTGTCGTATGTATGATTAAAAAGCAGTGCATGGTACAATAATATATATACAGCATATATAAAATACCAAACTAGCATACCAAACACATGTACTAAGTAATGTTAAATGAATAAATAAAAGTTTTAAACTAAAGATAACCTAAAACATTTAGTTCTCAAGCAAAAGCTCGTTTCAGGGTTATCATATACCATGCTTGATCTACAGTAAAAGTGATACTCCGGTGTTCAGTTTGGACCAAATATATGGATACTGTAAAACGTTTAGTTATCAAGCAAAAGCTCGTTTTAGGGTTATCATATACCATGCTTGATCCACAGTAAAAGTGACTCGAGTTTTTAAATTTGGACCATATATAAGGACACCGTAGCACAACTATAAACGCATATTACTTGATCTTATATGGTTACACGTTAGAACAAGTGGGCTTCAATTTTGTATTTAAACTTGCTTAACTCGAATCTATTACTAGTACTATTGTTTAGTTGAATTAACAATATTCTTATATAATATAATATTCAAATAATTATATAATATATTATCCAAATAATTATGAATTATTAAAGACAAATAATAATACTTGAACATCTATGCAACATGTATAAATTATCATTTGGTGCACGATAAAGTTGCAAAATCTATTAATATTACAAATGTTTTAGAGTGTCATCTTAAAGTACACGTCGTAGATTGTATTCCAAACACCTTATATTCGTATTATATTTCTCTAAGTTACATACATTTGTATCTTGGTGACGGTTTTCTAAGCATACAACTTAATCGTTTTCCAAGCTAGCATATGCCACTAGCGTACGCTAGTCATATATAATAACCTTAACATAATTAAAAATAAATCTAAATTGACGTTGTCATATACTTCAACTCAATACACAGTCTTAACATCACACAATACACACACACACATATATAGGGGATGAATCATGCGAGAAGTGATATTATAGCGAGAAGTGCGAGAAATGAATCTAGACCATTGATTGTGTTTAATCAATGGTCAACAATAGAAATGACATTATCGTAAATAAAAATATATATATTTATGACATATTTTTAATTAAAAAGGGCATGCATGTCTTTTATGGTGTTGGCCTAATTAAACCATGCATTAATGAATTCGTCGGTTATTTTTTCTAGCATAATTAATGCTCATTAGATGATTAATACTAGTTTAATACATATACATGATACATAAAAACATACTCCAACTTGTCTCAAGTGACTACACGACATTAGTTTTACCTACACTACATTAGATATTTCTACACGACATTAATTATGACAACACAACATTTGAAAGTGTCCATACACTACATTAAATATGTCCAAAATACATTAGTTATGACTACTAACATTTGAAAGTGTGCCTACACTACACTACTTTAGTTTTGCTTACACAACACTATATATATCTACACTACATTAGTTATGACTATACGACATTTGAAAGTGTGCCTACACTACATTTGAAAGTGAGCCTACGCTACATTAGTTTTGCCTACACTACATATGATATTTCTACACCACATTAGTTATGACTATAGAGTAGAGGTGTTCAAAAAAACCGGTTATAGAACCGGTTTGGTCGGTTTAACCGAAAACCGGTTAATAGAAAAACCGGTTATTAAAAAACCGGTTAGACCGGTTATTGAACCGCCGGTTAGTACTTCGGTTACTCATTCGTGGACAAAAACCGGTTATTGAAACGGTTAGTAAAAAAACCGGTTAAATTTAAAAACCGGTTATTAAAAAACCGGTTAACCGGTTAACGGTCAAAAACCGGTTAACCTAAAAACCGGTTAGGTTAACCGGTTTTTGACCGTTATAAAACGGCCATATGACCGTTTGGGTCCTTTTTTGCCCGTTTTTTCTTGATTTCTAGCCGTTTTTTTTAACATTTTACCCCCACAAACAACTATATATAGTTTAGGTTGGGTAGGTTAGCTCACACTCGATTATACAACTCTACTAGCTCTAAATGTTTATTTCATACGCGATTATTTTGTTATCTCACACTCAATTATACCACATTACCACTTCATACGCTCTTATTTCGTAGTCGTTTATTTCATACTCATACTCGTTTATTTCATACTCGATTATACGCTCTTATTATCATGGCCTCCCAAAGTGCTGCTTCATCCGTCAACATGGGTGCCTCGAACACAGACATAACGGTCGTTCGGATCATCCCCACGAAACGAAACCAAGATGTGTGGCAACATTTCGACCTATGCGAACTGTCTAACGGTCGCCAAAAAGCTCGATGCAAGCACTGTTTGAAGTTCTATGCCAAAGATGCAAACTCCACTTTAAAAGCGCATATACAACAGCGCTTTTGCAAGGCCTTGAAGGACGAAGCGGGAAGTAGTTCGCAGCCGGAGATGACGAATCAAGGAGGGGTGTTTACGTACGACGTTGAAGCGGTACGTCAACAGTTTTCAAACTTTGTGATTCAACAAACACTTCCTTTCAACCACTTCGACAAACCTCAATTCACGGAGATGATGCAAAACTATGTTCAACCACGCTACCAACACGTAAGTCGTTCGACCCTTAGAATAGATTGTCTTAAAGCATGGAAAAACGCTAAATCCGAACTAATTTCATACTTTTCAAACTTACAAACTGGTGTAAACTTAACAACGGATGTTTGGTCGGTACCTCATGGTTCGCCCGACTCATACATTTGTGTGACGGCTCATTGGGTTGACCCCGAGTCGTGGCAAATGATGAAACGAATCGTTGCGTTTCAATTGTTTGATTACCCGCACACGGGTAGAAATATTTTTCAAATCTTGGATAAAGTCATTCGACAATACAAAATTGAAGATAAAATCTTTTCAATTTCGTTTGATAACGCGTCCAACAATACGGCCGCGGTTGGCCATTTAAAATTAAAGTATAAACCTATTTTTGATGGAGCGTTTTTTCATAGCCGATGCATTGCACATATTATCAACTTGGCCGTGCAAGATGGGTTAAACGTGATCGAAACGCAAAGAAACAGTTTTAAAAGAATGTTACGAGATGTTTTTAGCAACAATAAAACATTTTCAAGATACAAAAAATTTTGTGTAGAAGCTAATTGTCAATGGTTGGGGCCAAATTGGGATTGTCCAACAAGATGGAACTCGACTTGTAATATGTTTGAGAAAGCCATCCAACAAAAAGAATCATTAATTGCGTTTCATCAAATTTTGTCAAGTAGGGGTAAATGTGCACCATATGATCCTAGAAACTGGCTATTGATTGAGATCGTTACGGAGGTCCTTCAAATTTTTAAATCTTGCACAACTAGTTTATCCGGGGTTTACTATCCAACAAGCCCCATTGCTTTACCAAAAATTGCTGTCATGTGCACAAAGTTGAGTGAACTTGATTGTAGGGGTGCACCTTATTTTGATATGGGTGTAAAAATGAAAGAAAAATTTAGAAAATATTTTCAACAACTACCCGCTGTTTTGACATGTGCTGCTGCGTTAAACCCTTGCATCAATGTTGGTGGTGTTGAAGCTTTAATAGAAAAAATTTGTGATGAGCTTGGGTTAAACGACGATCAAAACCCCTATTATAGCCAAACTTTAAAGAATGCTTTCAACACCACCTTGTCAAACATGTATGATGTCTACCTTACAAAATACGGGTCGTCTTCCCAAATTCATGACTCGTTAAGAGCTGTTGCCCAATCCCAATCCCAAACCGACCTTGAAATGGGGATGTACTACATGATTTGGGAAGACGCCGGTAAACGTCAAAGGGTAAACACCCCAAGCAGTGAACTTGGAAGGTATGGTGGTACCAACTTTGTGAAACACATGACTCCGGATGAATTTAGAAGTCTTGATTTGCTGGCTTGGTGGAGAGGTAAGGAGGATGAGTTTCCGATCCTCGCCGCCATGGCCAAAGATTTACTAACGGTCCAAGCTTCCACGGTAGCTTCGGAGTCTGCTTTTTCTGTTTCTGGCAGGGTTATATCGATTAGGAGGACTCGACTCACTGCACCAGCTATAGAGATGTCGATTTGCTACAAGGATTACTTGGACTCTTTAGATAGGGCACAACATCAACGCTCACTCGAGGGGGAAATGGAGTATGAAGCGGGCTTGTATGAAGACGAGGTCAATGAAGGACACACTCAACCAATGACCGATGAAGAAGCCGCGTACGACGATTACCTAAGAAATAGCTCGGGATCGGGTAGCGAAGAAAATTAGTTAAAGAAACAGCAAACATGGAGGCAAATCATGAGTAAGAAACAGCAAGTTGTTCATGTAATCGTGTCTAAGCATTCTCTTTCCTAATATGTGCTCTTATTTACTTGTTGATTTGGATTTTTCTAATTTAGTTAAAGAAACAGCAAACATGGAGGCAAATCATGAACAAACTGCGATTGGGAACAACAGGAGCATCTGCTAGTTCACGATTTAATGTTTGTATTTTTGAGTTAAATCATGAACAACAGTTCTTGGCAGAGATTTCTTCAGTGTTAATGATTTAATGTTTGTATTTTTGAGTTACGAATATGCGATAACGATTTAATGTTTGTATTTTTAATGTAAAAACTATAAATGAAAGTTATGTGTTTTTAATCTTTGGTTTGTTGAAAACACATTCACCAACACACACTCATACTCATCTTCCAAGCAAAGAACCCTAACAACGAAAGCAAAGAATGACTTCGGTCAGTCCGTTTTGCCTTGTAGTTACTGGTTTGCCTTGTAGTTACCGGTTTGTTTATACTGTGAAAAAATAATGGTCTTCATTAAGTACAAAATATAAAAAACAAATATTCGTATTTGAAACCGCAAAATTTAAAAAAAAAAAAAAAAACCGGTTATTAAAAAAAACCGGTTAATAAAAAAACCGGTTTATTAACAGGTTCTAACCGGTTTCTAAACCGGTCCTAACCGGTTAGACCGGTTAGGGTTTTGACAGAAAAAAACCGGTTATTAACCGAACCGGTTTTTTTCCGGGCCAAAAAAACCGGTCCGGTTAATAACCGAACCGGTTTTTTTAAAAAACCGGTTTGTGCACCTCTACTGTATAGAGTATAATACTTGAAATGTGCCTACCCTATATTAGTTTTGCCTACACTACATTTGATATATCTACATAACATTAGTTATGACTACACAACATTTGAAAATAAGCCTACATTACATTAGTTTTTTCAAGACTATATATGATATGTCTACACTACATTAGTTATGACTATACAAAATTTGAAAGTGTGCATATACTAGATTACGTAACTTTATCTACATTACATAAGATAAGCCTACACTACATTAGTTGATTAAAATAAAATTAAAAAAAAAACACTTCACATTAGATATCAAATAAAAAAAATTAATTAGCCTTTTAGAATAAAATAATTTTAGATCAAATGGATTTTAATTTTTCAAATTTTAGATGAAACAAATAATAATAATAATAACAACAACAACTTACCATTTGTTAGTAACTTAACATTAATTAAACCATTAATGAGTATGAGTTACAAAACAAAACATTTTATATTTTACTAACATACCCTTTTATTTAAATAATAAAAAATTAAAAAATAAATCATGTGATTGGTTATAATCTCTTCTCGCACTTCTCGCTCTAAGAAACACTTCTGAAATGAACCAAATCCTATATATATATATATATAATAAAAAATTAAGTGTGTGTAAAAACAACTTTGATACCTTGTTTTAAATTTTCTTTATGTATGTACATTGCCTATAGCACAACTAGCATTTATAAGTGCTTCCCTTTGTCACACTTAGACTATTTCACTTATGATAAACCAGATTAGCACAAACACCATTATACTAGTGCTAATGTGCTATGACCAATTAGTCATTACATGACCAAATTACCACCAAAACAAGTTGCATCATCTATGGGCATCCTCTTTGTCATGCAATTAAACAATTAAGTGTATTTTAACTAGAGCTTCTCAGTGTTGTTAAAATTGTATGGGATATGACTCGTTAGTTACCAAAAACCTCCAATATAACCTTTTACACCAATCTTTTAGTTGGAAACTATCATTTATGGAAGTATCATAAACCTTTTAAATTATAGTTGGCTAATCTGATCAACAGAATCATCAATTTGACAAAGAGTTTTATAAAATGTAGCCTAGTGAATTAAAAAATAATAATTGATTACCTCCAAAAATAAAGAAAATATTGGGGCTCCAATTTGCAAAACAATGAAATAATGACTTAGTGTCAGAAAGTAGAGGTGCACAAAAAATTGTGTTGGAAACAGAACATGAACCGAATCGATCTGAAAATCGAACCAGGTTTGTGCTCGAACTGAAGCATAAGATTGAAATAGGTTTGTAATCCTGTAATTTTAAACCAATTAAACCCAAACAAAACATATAAAAACCCAATTTAATTGGTCCAACCAATCCTTTGCCTCTCAAAAACCGGTTTCAATATGTACCGGTTTTGAAAAAAGCCCGATTTAATGACTTCAATCTAGCCAGAATTAGTTTAAACCCACAACCCAATGCTCTATATTTGGCTCATTGAATTCACCCTCAAAATGCTATAGTCACCACTAGTTTGACTGCTTGGGCATAATAGATTTATTAAATGGGACGACCTAGATATGCATAAATCGGGTTTTTCAAATACCTGGTTCAGGTATGGAATCGGGTTCGGGTATGACCGGGTATTGGAAAATCGGGCATTGGCAATACCCGGGTCGGGTTCGGGTATTCTTTCTAAAAACCATACCTTATGCATCGGGTTCGGGTCGGGTATCGAACGGGGTATTCTAAAACCGGGTATTTGAATACCCTATTTTCAGGTATTGAACGGGCCGACCCATTTTGAAACGATCAAACCTAATCCTTTCCTCTTAAAAGCTGAGCTGCAACCCTAATCACTTTCATCCAAAAACCGAGTTTGACTTCCTTTGACCAACTAACCCGGTCTTAACCCACACCGATTTTGGACAAAAAACTGAATTTGTGCAAAGCAATTTGCTTTAGGCTCATTGATTTTAGAGACGCACAAAAAACCTGAACCCGGAACCGGATCTTTTTTTAAACCAGCTTGTTTAGTACTCAAACCCCGACCCATACCCGAAACTGGACCCGATCTGTACCCAGTCGTACCCGAAAACCGAAACCGGTTCTATACTGGTATAGGTACCCGGCTCCATATCATACCCAGAATCAATGACACCAAGTATGGTTTTCAAGCCAATACCCTAACCTGACCTGGTATTGAAAATACCCGATTTTTCAATACCGGGTGCTACCTGAACCCGGTTATCCAATTTGGGCACCTCTAATTGATAGATTTATTAAACGAGCCGGCCCATTAAAAGCCCATCTTAAACACACCTCTCTCTCTCTCAGAAAACCCAGAGACACAGAAATGGCGTTACCAACAACCCTCCTCCTTTCCCGCTTAAATCTCTCACATAATAATAACCATACAATCAGACTCTTCACAGCATTATCTTCTAAATTATTTACACCACATAACTCCTTGTATCATCGCCGGTTCTTTAAATCTTCTAATTCCACTACTCCCAATTGTTCCAAAACCCTAGGCTCCAGCCTCCTGTTCAACGATAATAATAATTTAGTTGTTCTCGGTATCGAAACCAGCTGCGATGACACGGCTGCAGCTGTTGTAAGTAATTCAATTATTATATTATATTATTCAAATACCTAATTTATTTATTTATTTATTCATTTGTTGATTTTAGGTTAACAGTAATGGTGAAATACTGAGTCAAGTTGTGTCTTCTCAGGTAATAATAATAATAACCTTTATTAATTATTATTATTATTATTAGTATTTGATGAGTTCATTGTAGTAGTCTATGTGTTATGTGAGATGCCACGTCATCCAACTGTCAACTTAGTTACTGCCACGTCAGCAACGCTGTTTAACTGCTAACTGAACCACCACAGAACCGAATTAACCGACGACATGGCTAAGGTTATTTGATTAACCATAACTGAACATTAATCGAATCGAAAAGAATTAAAATATGCTTACATCGAGATAAATGCATATTTGTATGCGTATATATTAACATTCATTCAATTCCCGTTTGCCTGTTCTAGGTCCCAAAGCTTCGTTTTTAGCAGGATTGGCTTTGCTGTTCAAAAGGGGGTTGCGGCGCAGCTTGTTGCCCGTTTGCCTGCCACTTTATTGTAATCGTTTTATAGTAAATTATATAAAACTTCGATTGTGATGGATTCCCGTTTGATGTCACCGTTTCCTTTTACATGTTCATTTACTTCAAATTTTAGTTCAAACTCGGCTTGGTTAGTTAACCGAAATGAACTGAAACCGAACCATAACGGAGCTTCATAACCGATTAAATAAACCAAAATTCGGCTATGGTTATGGTTATGGTTATGAGTAATAACCAAACCGAACCGAATCACAATTTGCACACCTCTAGATGATATGTGAATTGTAATTTATGTGCTCCGTGAGATATTAGATGCCACGTCAGCATGGTCAATTTGTTTACTGCCACGTCAGGAAAGTTGTTTAGCTGCTATGAGTTTTTATTGTTAACAGTTAGTTAGACTAGTATGTTATGAGAGCTGGTTAATGATGGTATATATCTAGGGCTTGTAGTTGTATTCGTGTTCTGAGGTAATGAAAGAATTGACTAAGGGTTTTTGTTTGGTTGTTACTTTGTTAATGAGTATGAATTGAATTGGTATCCTGCACCAGTTTCATATTGCTAAGTCAATTTAAAGTCTGATAAATTTGTTATTGTGAACTATATTTGACTGCTAGAAGAAACATTGAAATAGAAACAAATAGGAGACACCGAGATAACAAACTTAAAGATGCAAAGATCTTGAATTGACAAGTTATAAGTCAATTTCAAGATCGAAAGTGGACGTTTCATATTGCTAGGTCAATTTTAAAGAATTATTAGTCAGTTTAGTATTAACTAATTTTGTTTTCTATTACTGTATTATATGTAGGGAACAGAAAATGGCGAGCCGAATCTTCTTCATGTAGATTTAGATAATAGTTTGGTGTTAGATAATGGGATATAAGAACGTGCAATGCTTCATGGTGTTATTATATATGTTTTTTAAATGCCAGTTATATTGAGAGATTACCAAATAAAAGAATAGTAAAGCAAGTCAGCAAGATAATGAACCAAACATGACCTCAATTGTACATGGAAATTCCAATACCTAAACATTAAGAAATCATCCCACTGTCACTTAAGTGTGTGTCATTACCCTAACTCACTTTCATGGTCCATTCTCACATACCGCATACGCAACAAGTTCTTTTTACTTTTCATGAAATGCAAAGGCTTTGATTTTTCAATTACTTATAATATTCTTATGTATGCTCATTAAGGCAGATCTGCTTGCACGGTATGGAGGCATAGCTCCTAAAATGGCTGAAGAAGCTCATGCTCAGGTGATTGATCAGGTATAACATCTAGTACTTAGCCTTTATCTTCTACTTTTTGTATTTTGTTTTGTAAGTTTCTAACTTAAGTGCATATTTTAATATATCACCAGTTTTGTTCATTTGTTGAAATAATTTAAGATCGTCTTTTACGCTATGATTTAGGTAGTACAAGATGCACTTGATAAGGCTAAGTTGACTGAAGCAGATCTCTCTGCAGTTGCAGTTACTATTGGTCCTGGGCTAAGCCTGTGTCTAAGAGGTACAACTGATTTTTTCTCTTTTATATATTTCTTTTTTATGGTTTGTTTGACTTTGACTTTGTGGAATGTTATTGGTAGTTGGTGTGCAGAAAGCTAGGAAGATTGCTGCTACTTACCAGTTGCCTATTGTGGGTGTGCACCACATGGAAGCTCATGCTATAGTAGCCCGGTACATTTTATCAATAAAATTTCAAATATTGAATATTAGATCAAGTAATTGAAACTTCTCATAAGATCTGTGATGGATCCTTTTTTGTGTTTTTATTAAAATCAGAATACTTCAAATAACCAATACAATGACCCTTTAAATATGACCCAAACTTGAAAGACAAGAAGCGTTAAAACTATTCAAATAGGAAACTAAATCAAGACTCAATATCTTTAACCTAAAATAAAGATCCTAAAAGTAAAACTCCCAAAAAACAACTAAAAGACTAAATTGCGAATCAGTCCAATCACAGCAGCTGCAGATCACCAGCCTTTCATGTGAACAACACAATTTAGTCTAATAGTCTGATTCTTGTATGTATTGATTAGATTTGTTTGCTACGTTGTTTATCTGCTTGGTCTTGACTGGTACTTGTTTATTTATTTTAAGTTTCTTATAAGTTGCTAATAAACAAGAGTGCTACTTTGTGTATCTTTTTGTTCTCCACCATTTCTTTTTGCAACTTTTTAATGAAGTACATATGCGGTATCAAGTATGATAATTGTATAAGAATGTAATCTGATCGGTGGATCCACCTGCTACAGAAAGCAAAACAGAAAAACATGCTGGAAAAGAGTGTACAGACTGACCCCATATTGTCTACTTTTCTAATGATTATGTGTTTCCTACTTTTGATACAGCCTAACTTTATGCTTCTGGATGCTCCACTTTCACCACTAGGAACTCACATAGTTTAGTTAACTTTTTGGAGATTGTTAAATTAAATGCTTTTGATCTTTTACAAGTGAAACATCCTCAAAGTTGACTACTAGCAGGCCCCATCAAATACTGGTGTTTCCATATTGTCTGACTCAATCATGTTTTGATAAGAATTATGAACTTGACATGCTTGTGCTTCTTGAACATTCTTGTGGGGCGATCCGTGCTCAAAAAGTACATGGGATTATTGTTTCTTTATTTCAAATTGCAGGCTATGTGACAGAGATTTGCAGTTTCCTTTCATGGCTCTTCTTATCTCAGGTATAATCCTGTAGTAACAAGCGTTTCAGTTAAGCTTATACAAATTGCAATAATATTTCTCAGATAAAGGAGTATCTTGTAATTATGATGAAATGGAACAATTATATAAGATGGATTATTTTTCATCGCCTTAGATCAGTATGGGCCTCTTGATTCAAAGCAGACAAACAAGTAATGGATCTTCCTTAGTGTCATGCTTTTAAAATCTTCATCCTTCTTGAAAATGCAAGTAAAACATAAATGAGTGATATCAAACAATAAATAGATTCAAAAATTACTTCTGTTACTTTTACATTATTCAGAGTGCAGGGAGTGTGTGGTTCAATGTTACGATAATGAAATTATTTTGGAAACAAAAAGGTTTAACCTGATTTAATATATATTCTATGATTCTTTCATAGTTTATCTTTTGGGTCTGTGCTTTGTGACTTTGTCTATGCTTAGTTTATGTGTTTTTTTTTCTCTGCTTATGAAAATATGTACATTATTTTAATAAAGTTATCAACCAAGGTGAAGTATGTCTAGTTACATGATAAGAAATTTAGACAGTCATGTCATGTTCCTTATGTGCATAATTTGTCGAAGGTATCATTCAACCATGTTCATTTCTTTACATAATTTGGTTGCCGACAGTTGAAAATTAGATTCTTTTTAGTTCTAAGACCAGTCATCTATACAAGTCAAACTGTAGATAGAAAAGCCACTTGACATTATTAGAGACAGAGGTGTAAATGTCGAATGGATTACTATTGAAATAATATAGTTTTTAAACCAAACACTAATTGGATACGCGAAATTTACAAATTTTGGACAAAAATTGTTGTTTTTCTCAACTTAAACCTCCCACTTATATTCTCTTGCCTTATTTTGCTTCAAAGGAGGACATAACCTTATAGTTCTTGCACGTGATCTTGGTCAATACTTACAACTTGGGACCACTATTGATGATGCAATTGGTGAGGCATATGAAAAGTCTGCAAAGTGGCTAGGCCTTGATTTGCGGAGGAGTGGTGGGCCCGCCATAGAGGAGCTTGCTCGACAGGGTGATGCTCAATCTGTAAAGTTTTCTGTAAGTTATGTTTCATACAAACATGTAATTTGTAAAGCATCTAAATATGCACATTAATTCCTTAATATTTATTTGCAAAACTGTGTTTTTGCTTTCCTTGATTCAGGTTCCAATGAAACAACACAAAGATTGCAACTTCTCATATGCTGGTTTAAAGACTCAAGTGAAGCTTGCAATTGAATCCGAAAAAATGTATGCAATTATTCTTGGAAAAAACTTAATATTATTAACCAACTATCAATAAAATATGATCCACATATTGCAGTGATGCTGGGATCCCCTTCTCTTCTGCAAGTAGTGAAGATCAACGTGCACGGGCTGATATTGCTGCCTCATTTCAGGTGACAATGGAAGATGCATGCATTACTTTATGGCACCTAGCAGTTTTGACCCTTTTTGTTATGAGTTGAATTGGGTCGTGTATAATCTTTAATCGGTCAAATTAAAAAGTTTAGTTAAAAGGGGAATGGTTCAAACTTCAAACAGAATTAAAGACACCCAAATTCTATTTTATATGCATACAATTTCTTATGTCATTTTATTCAGAGATGTAGATCAAAACTGTAATATTAATATATTATTGTTTTTGTAAACCTAACTAACACATTATATTATCTTAGAAATAATTAAAATTGAATTTGGAGAGTTTCTTATATGACCTGTCTTTCTCTGTTTACCTTTTATGCAGAGGGTTGCGGTATTGCATCTAGAAGAAAAGTGTGAACGGGCTATTCAATGGGCGTTAGAGATTGAGCCATCAATTAACCATTTGGTATAGTTTTCCCACATTGTTTAGTTGGGATTATTCATATGTAAATATGCTTATTTTGGTTGCATGGTGATACAATTAAACCTGCTTTGTGTAGGTCGTTTCGGGGGGTGTTGCATCGAATCAGTATGTGAGGGCCCGCCTCAACGAGGTTGTTGCTAGAAACTCCCTTAAACTCGTTTGCCCTCCTCCAAGTCTCTGCACTGACAATGGTAACCCCTCCCATGAATAGATAACGAATTGGGCCACACGGTTACATCTTTATTTCTTGTTGTAACATAAACATGATCAACAAAATGAAAAATGTTGATTATTAGTAGGGATTTAACATTTAGACCTGGTTTCTAATGTTATTCTGTTATTTAGGTGTAATGATTGCCTGGACCGGTATTGAGAATTTTCGCTTAGGAAGATTTGATCCTCCACCACCTGCCATTGAACCTGAGGATTGTCAGGTTTTAAATTTTCCCTTTTCCTTCATATATGATATATAATTATGTGCAAATTTATTTTTTAATCATAGTCGGGTCTAAAATATATACGCATCTGTAATGATTTATATTTTACAAGAACATTATTTCTGGTTTATTATTGTTCGTGAAATGTAGCTTGATTTGCGGCCGAGGTGGCCGTTGGATGAGGAATACGAGAGAGGTAGAAGTATAGCTCGGTCGATGAGGACGGCTCGGATACATCCATCTCTTACTGCGCTTACTCAAGCTTCTCAGTACCAAAGTTCATAACATATGTGTTCATATTCTTGCACCGTTTGGTTTCTTTACCCTACACCTGCATATTGGGTTGATAGAAATATAAGTTTGTCTTTGAAAGTCAGTTTGAAATATAAGTAAATTTTAATGAAGTAGGCCCGGTTGACCATTGACCGTTGACCCACCGTTGCCTTTCTGTTTCATTTCTTGAAGCTTTTATATTGAATTGCACAAGTTTAATTTTGCAAAATATGATGTAAACCTTTTATAAAAAGTGTTCCAAGAGTAACAAGTGCTACACTATTATTAGTTTATTGCTGTTTATCAATTAATCTCTTTCTAAAAAAATAATTAAAATATAGACTAGCTGGTAGATGAGTGATGACGGTAGTCGGTATGGAGTGGGAGACGACATTGGAGATGTTAAAGCTTTGTTATATGAGTTTGAGTCGAGTAGGCTCATTCAAAATTCAAGCCGAGCTTGTTTGGCTCGTCGGAGATGGTGACGTTTTAAGGATTTTGGGGTTTTCCATTGTATTTTATTTTGATAAACAGTTAACAGTTAAATATAATTTAATCTTGTTTCAACAATAATTTTCGTTAATTTTAAAAACTAAAATGATATAAAGTATCAAACAATTACAACTAAATATGTAATTTCTAAGGAAAAAGAAAACAATATACTAATATAGAAGTTGGTAGGTATTTTGAATAATAATGGTAATAGTTAGATTTGAATTGAGACACTAAGGTGCTGTTTGTTTTTGCAGACATAAACTGTCTGCAAGCTGATTTCATCTGTTTTCATGTCTGCAACTGAAGATGTGGTCTGAAGATCTGCAAGCTGAAAATATAAGACTGTTTGTTTTTATAAGCTGATACTGTCTACATAACTGTCAAACTTATCTCACAAGATAGAAGTCATTTATTCAAGTTACATCTAGTTTTTAGTCTTTGCCTGCCATGCCGATTTGGTTTTGGTGGGTGGTGGAAGGTGGTGGTGGTGGATGGTGGTAGTGGCGGCGGACGGTGGGTAGTGGCGGTGGATGGTGGTGGTGGACAATGGGTGGTGGTGATGGATGGTTTTGGTTGGTGGTGGACGGTGGTGGTGATGGATGGTGGTGGTGGCGGTGATGGATGGTGGTGGTGGTGATGGATGGTGGTGGTGATGGATGGTGGGTGGTGGACGGTGGTGGTGATGGATGGTGGTGGTGGTGGCGGACGGTGGTGGTGATGGATGGTGGGTGGTGGACGGTGGTGGTGATGGATGGTGGGTGGTGGACGGTGGTGGTGGCGGTGATGGATGGTGGTGGTGGTGGCGGTGATGGATGGTGGTGGTGGTGGGTGATGGATGGTGGTGGTGGCGGTGATGGATGGTGGTGGTGGTGGTGGACGGTGGTGGTGATGGATGGTGGGTGGTGGACGGTGGTGGTGGCGGTGGATGGTGGTGGACGGTGGCGGCGGGGTACGGGGGTGGTGGTGGCGGCGTACGGTGGGTGGTGGTGTTGGCGGACGGTGGTAGGAGCAGTGGATGAGAGGGTGGCTGCAAAGGGAGAAGAGTAGGGTTTTTTTGTGAAGATGTTTTAAGCAAGATTTCCTTGCTTTTCTTTTAAGATGAAAGAAGATAACTTCAGATCTGTTTTAAAAAAAAAAACAAACAGTCTTCAAGGGTAATGTCTGCGCGCCTGCAGACATTAGCTCCCTTGAAGATCTTTGAAGAAAAAACAAACACCCCCTAAACATAAGCAGCCATGTCTAATCTGGTTTTGGTACTACCAACCCTCAAGTTGGCAGGTAGGTTGGTTGTGACTTATGTGGTACCAAATTAAGAATATACCCATACCTTCTCATATCCTCCACAAAATCCATCTCTGTCCAATCATTTTAGCATTTAGTCTTTATTTTAGAAATTCTAATATGCTTATACATTTTGTTTTTATTTTAAACATATGCTATAGAGTTTGTTATGTGTCACTAAGATAACGATTGCTAGAAATTGTTGTGATAAGCGATACAACAAAATCAAGTCATGAATTCTCATGTTTTATGGTTTTTGACTTTTTGTTTACTTTTGTTTCTCTAAAAATTATGTTTTTAATAATTTTTATTTGCTACGTTTGATAGACATTAGAATATATGTTAAGATTATGTGAATGATCATTTTACTGATTTTATTGTCTGATTTGTCGATCAATGTGCTATGCATTCTATACTAGTGTCTGAACTGTTTAATCAATCTTAGGCTAGTCTGACCGCATAAGCCATATACTATTAGGTTAAACTCATAGCTACCCTAGTTGATTACAATTTACAAGAAGGTTGGATTTAAGTGGTTGATTTGTTAAGGTTAGGTTGGATTTTAATAGTTGGTGGTGATGTGGACAAAGATACTGAGCAATGAAGCGGGTACCACATAATCAATCTACCCACAATGCAATGCACATGTTTTATCCACGATGCAAATACACGTGTTGTATTTTTCTTACAAACTGTTTTAGACCATCAAGATGACTAGATGAGAGCCGATGGGATGGGATGTGTACATTTTTTTTCCGTTTTTTTAAGAGAATAAATCGTGCATTTCATATACAGTTTATGAATTTTTTTTCACATGTTAATTATAAAAACAAGTGTCTTACTGGTTTAAAAAAGGATCAAGGTCACATAATACAAAAGTCACATAATATGAAGACCATGTAATTTATTCATAATTTTGTAAATTTTTGTTTTAATTTATATTCAGATCAGTTACCTAATAATCATTATGTGATAAGCCCATACAATATCCAGAGCCGGCTTAGGCATAGGGCAACCCGCACAACGGGCCAAGGCACTTAACTTTCAGGGGCACACAAATTTTTATATATTAGTGGCGGAACCACCGGAGGATCCGAATGTTCACCGGACCCTTCGCCCAAGGAGAGAATAAAAGAGTTAGAGAAACTATTGGTGGCTATATTTTTCTTTCCGACCGTTGTCAAGAAGAAGCGGTGCTGCATATGAATGTTTAAAAATGAGCAGGAAAGGGTAGAAGAAGGAGGTGTTAGGGCTATGTAAAAAAATAATATTATATCCATTTATCGTGTCATTAATGTTTTTGAAAAAGTTTTGGTAAATTTGGTATATAGCTTGTAATCAATTTTAGAAAGGAAATATTTTTTTAAAGATATTAATTAACTTACTTCACATATATTTGATATTTAAATCTTATTTGAATTTTTAAAGTTAAAATATCTAATGTTTTGTTTAATTTATATTTGATAATTTTATTTAAATCTTATTTATTTCATATGGGGTTTAATCATTTTTTTAGAGTTAATTTAGTATAACACGTTTTTTAGCTAAAAAAGTGATGTTTATACCATCGTTATTGCGTATACACTATATTGATCGGTTAAAAGAAACAGCCGTTAGTCTATATTAAAGAATATAAATTTTATATATTGACCCTCTAATATAAAGTAGATGTAATTCTTATTCTCCTTATTATATACTGGGCTTAATATTTTTTTTAACCCACAATCCATTTAAGGTATCGGGCAAACTAAATTTAAAATAAATAACAATAATAATAATAATAAATAATATTGTAATAAATAAATAAACAATAAACATACACAAGGTGTCAATCGGTTATCGATTGAATTTCAGAAACATTAAGAGACTAGAGGTTGATTCCTAAATCCTGACTTTGACCTCCGGGTTTTTTTATTGTTATAACGTTAATGTCGCTTAAAAAAGTAATAAATATTATTATTATTATTATTATTATTATGGGTTTGGGTTGGTAGGATGTAAGGGGGTTGGTGATGGAAATGACACTCTTAAAAAGCCATCACCAAACTTCCCACCATTACCATCATCCCAAAACCTTCAATCTCCAAACTAATTGCATACAAGCATAACAATAATAATGGCGATCAACCTTAACAATATATCCAATTTCACTTCCAATCTCACCAAAACGCAAAACCCATCTCCCAAATCACCCCCTTTATCTTTCTTATCCTTTCGATCCAACCTCAAAATGAACGTATCCGTTAGTTCTAATCAAAATGTTAACAACAAGAGGTCGTCGTTTGGTGTTACGGCGGCTGTTGCTACTGCTGAGAAGCCATCCACTGCGCCCGAGGAGATTGTCTTGAAACCCATTCAAGAGATTTCGGGTACGGTTAACTTACCCGGATCCAAATCTTTGTCTAATCGGATCCTGCTGCTAGCTGCTCTTGCTGAGGTATTGTAATTTCAATTGGTTTTGTTTGATTTGTTGTTAGTTGGTTAATTCTTTTGATTGGCGAAATGGGTTGTGTTTAAGATTTTAGTTTGATGTGTTTAGAGCATAAAGTTTTGAGCTTTTTGGGTTATTTCAATCCATAGATCAGTTATGGATGTGCATATATCGGTTCGGTTAATTCGGTTTTTGCAAAATCATCTACCGAAACCGAAGACCAAAATTCGGTTAGTTTGCGGTTTTCGCTTCGTTTAATTGTAGTTCATAACCAAAACCAAACTTGTGCTAAAGTTTTTGCTTAGACATACATGAAATGGAGGTAAAAAAAAGCTAGAAATATATGAAAATATGAATATTTTGGTTAACCGAGGATAAACAAAAAAAATTGATAACGGATTTTCGGTTTTTGTAAAATCATCCACCGGAACCGAAGACCAAAATTCGGTTAGTTTGCGGTTTTCGGTTCGTTTAATTTTAGTTCATAACCAAAACCAAGCTTCTGCTAAAGTTTTTGCTTAGACATACATGAAATGGAGGTAAAAAAGCTAGAAATATATGAAAATATGAATATTTCAGTGGTTATAACCGAGGATAAACAAAGAAATTGATAACCGATTTTCGGTTAGTTTAGAGTTATTCCTATTATTGGTATTTTGCAGTTGAGTATAAAGTTTGAGTCTTTCTTGATTATTTGTATTTGGTGTTGATAATTGAATATAGATCTAGTTGTTGATGTAAACAAGAAGTGTGTTGGCCCAAATTTTAGATCTTGTAAGAATATTTAAAACAAAATTGCATGTTGTAAGGATCAAGTATGTAGGACAAAAAGTACTTAGACAATTACGTAGTACAAAGTTACCACCTTTACGAAGCATCTTTTATTTGATCATAACATATAGGGTTGCAAACGGACCGAACCAAACAAGGCCTAGTTCATGTTTGTTCGTTAATCTTTTATTGGACAAGGGAAGGTTCACGAACAGCTATTGAACAAAATTTCTTGTTCGTGTTCATTCATTAAGGAAATGAACTTCTTCATGAACGGTTCACGGACACAAATGAATGAACGCAAACAATGGTTTATTTTATTTGGCTTACAAAGAAAGGCCAGTGTCAAGGGTCGGTCGGCTACCGTGTTGGTGTTTTTTTGACATTTTTTAACCTTCCATTTTTCTGTGATGAGCATTTAGAGTTGATCAATTTGACATTTTAACCTTCCATTTATATTTGATGAATTTAAGTAAATTATCTGCAGGGGACTACTGTTGTTGACAACTTATTGAATAGTGATGATGTTCATTATATGCTTGGGGCATTAAGAGCTTTAGGGTTGACCGTTGAAGAAAATGGTCAAATTAAAAGAGCAACTGTCGAAGGGTGCGGTGGTGTGTTCCCAGTTGGTAAAGAAGCTAAGGATGAAATCCAGCTCTTTCTTGGAAATGCAGGAACTGCTATGCGTCCATTGACTGCTGCAGTTACTGCTGCTGGTGGCAATTCAAGGTATTTTGAGTAAACTTTTTGAAGTTTTACTTGTTAGTTTAAACTACGTAAATGCCAATCCTAAGGTTTATGGTTATTATGATTTGTGTTTCTTGAAACAATCTTGAAATGACATACAGTTGTGACGGTTTTTTACTGAATGCTGGCGCAAAGTTTAATAATATTTTGAGTGCTTGCTAAATGTCTAAAATACCCTTCCAAATTTGATGCAAATAAGGGTATCGTGTGGATAAAAAACCATACGGGTCGTGACATGGAACATTTTACATAATAATGAACAGTTAGATAACCATGGCATGAAAATGTTCTAGAAAGAAAAAATTACAGTTTTCAAGACACACTAAAGAGAGGTGGTATGAATTTGAAAATTAATATTAGAGGTGGGAAAATAGGTAGCTTGATTAGATTGGCTATTGGGTTCGGGCCCAAATGGGTCACTTTTAATACGGGCCAGAATATGTTGGGTCGGATTGCGCAGGAGGGTCAACGTTTTTATCCATTTTTAATAACTTTTAAGTAGTTAATGTCTTAAATAAGATAAAGTATAGTTAGAATAATAATCTACTACTTTAATAGTATTGAAAAACCTTTGCGTGACTCGTGAATTTAGCCTGTTTCACCTGTTGGAGATTTGCATATTTGACTTCAGATTTAGATACTAGTTTTTCTTTTTTTAAAATTTTGAATATATTTTTCAGCTACATACTAGATGGTGTTCCCCGAATGAGAGAGAGACCGATTGGTGATTTGGTCACGGGTCTTAAACAACTTGGTGCAGATGTTGATTGTTATCTTGGTACAAATTGTCCACCTGTTCGTGTAGTTGCCAATGGAGGCCTTCCTGGTGGAAAGGTAATGTTCATGTTTGTTTGCTTAACTTCAACCGAACAAACGCTTGAACACAACTAAAAGAACAGGATTTCTTGTTCGGTTCATTTTGAAAATGAACGTGCTCGTGTTCGTTTGTTAACACCATAACAATGATTCACGAACGAACACAATTGATCAAAAACTATTTAAAACTTACAAGTAAACACAAAAATTTAAATAAATGTATAAACAAATGTAAAGTAGTGAACTTAACGAATGTAAACTAACTGAACATAGACAAACGTAAACTAGCTGAACATAAACAAATATAAATGAATCACGGACATAAATGAACGAATGAGACATGTGTTCATGTTTGTTTGTAAAAAATGGATAAACATAGTTGTTTGTGTTCATTCATTAATTAAGTAAACGAACATAAACAAACTTGCTGCTGAACAATTCACTGAATATACATCTCGTTTACGGGCCTACATGAAGATTAATGTTTTCATAATTATCTAATTAATAAATACCCTTTTTAGTCTTTCTAGTTTTTGAACCTTTTGTTGACTTTCAAATTGCAGGTCAAACTATCTGGATCTATCAGCAGCCAATATTTGACCGCTTTGCTAATGGCAGCCCCTCTTGCACTAGGAGATGTAGAGATAGAAATTATAGATAAATTAATATCTATACCTTATGTAGAAATGACACTGAAACTAATGGAACGGTTTGGTGTTACTGTAGAACATAGTGAGAGTTGGGACAGGTTTTATGTCCGAGGTGGTCAAAAGTACAAGTAAGTCAAACTTTACACAAAAGTCAATTTTTTTAAAAGCTTAATCAACGTGGTTTATATAGTAAATTGGTAATAATATGTTTTCAGGTCGCCTGGAAACGCTTACGTGGAAGGTGATGCTTCAAGCGCAAGTTACTTTTTAGCCGGTGCTGCCATCACTGGTGGCACTATTACGGTTGAGGGTTGTGGGACAAGCAGTTTACAGGTTTGACCAACTTTGACTTTTATTAGCATAGTGATATCATTTTATAATGTTGCTGTTTTATTGTTTTTGTTCAAAAGGGGGATGTGAAGTTTGCTGAGGTGCTTGGACAAATGGGTGCAGAGGTGACGTGGACGGAGAACTCGGTGACAGTGAAGGGCCCGCCACGGAACCCTTCCGGAAGGGGACACTTGCGTCCAGTAGATGTTAACATGAACAAGATGCCAGATGTGGCTATGACTCTTGCTGTTGTTGCCCTTTATGCTGATGGTCCCACAGCCATTAGAGACGGTATGATTTGGCATTACATTTTTTTGTTTCGTGTATTTTCCTTAATTATATATTCTTAACTTTAAGAGTTATTGTTTTAGATGAAATTTAAACTAGTGTGGTGATCACATAAACCAACACGAGTATCAAATTTTGGAATGAATGTAGTAGTGTATCTATAATTCTATATATTAAACTTTAGATTCGGGGTGTGACTTTTTGATACACATGAAACATCACTTGAGCCTAACACAAGATTCACGGGTTCTTTAGTCAAAACGAGTTCAAGACAGTTTCGGGTCAACCCAGCGAACACGTTTAGCTGAACGGGCTGCGTGTGTGTCAACTTGACGGATTCATGGGTTGACCCATGTATTTATTTTTAAAAAAATGTGTTTTACGTAATAGCTTAAACTATTTGGGTATTTTTATGCTAAAATTTAGTAGTTCAAAAATGAATTGACATAGTTTAAACATAATTGCTTCAAAAAACAAAAATAATACGTAAATTTTTAGAAATTAAAGCGTCAATATGCAAAAGAAACATATTTTTTGGGTTAAATAGGTTGTACTCATCCCACTAATACACTTGTAGTGTTTGGGTTCATGTGTGACTCGATTTTCGTGTTTGTGTTATGGCCGGGTTCAACATGCCAACCTGCGAACATGACCCGCTTGGTAAATAATAGTTCGTAGTAACATTATCTTCTTCAATGTTTGACAGTGGCTAGTTGGAGGGTAAAAGAAACCGAAAGGATGATTGCCATTTGCACAGAACTAAGAAAGGTACAAATCATTATAGCCGTATTACTCACAATAGGTCTTCTACCCGCTATTCATTTAATGCTAAAAGACTCTTTTGCTCTTGTAACGTTTTCAGTTGGGAGCAACAGTCGAAGAAGGGCCCGATTATTGTGTGATCACACCACCAGAGAAGTTAAACGTGACATCAATCGACACGTATGATGATCACAGAATGGCCATGGCATTCTCTCTTGCTGCGTGTGCAGACGTTCCTGTCACTATCAAGGACCCCGGTTGCACCCGCAAGACCTTCCCAGACTACTTCGAAGTTCTTGAAAGATTCACCAAGCATTAAACAGAATCTTGAACGGTTGCACTGCTAAATTGACGACTTTACCCTTCAGGGTCTCGCTTATATTTGATCTTTCTTATGTCAAGGTTGTAGCTTTCTATGGATGTGAGTGTAATCTTGTATCTTTTGCAAGAACATGTTAGCATTGTATGATTTTTGATGCATATTTAATGAGTTATTTAAATAAAAGTGGTTTGAATCTAGACAAGATTTGTAAAGGGGGTGTGAAGGTTTAGTTTTGATTCTCAATTTAGCACATGGTGCCTTAAATTATTGATCTTTAAGTGTTGAATAAATTATATGCTGCTAACAAACAATGAGTTTTGTCAATCTTGAAAACTTAGAATAGTATAAAACAAACAATGAGTTTTGTCAATCTTGAAAACTTAGAATAGTATAAAAGTGGGTTTGAGCTCATGTTTCTCATAAACCTTATATTATGCTGCTTACAAGTTAAGATTAAAAGATACTTTAGAAGATATATTATAAACCAAGTCATGATTCATCACACATCTATTCAAATTGTGAGTTTAAATGTTTTGAAAGGAAAAAAAATGAATTTCTAACTTGAGCAGTTAAAATTATTTTCATGTTTTGAAAGGAAAAAAGTGATCCTTCAAAAGTTGTCTTGATGTGAATTGAACTGAAATTTCTATAATAAATTAAAAGATGCATTAATTACTAATACAATTCTCATAAAAGTAAATTAAAAAATGTACAACTGGGGTTAAATATTGGGTAAAGATATAAGTACAGTAATAATATATAGTTTTTAGAAGTTTAATTCTATAGAAAAAAAATGTTAACAGATAAAAATATGTGAGGTCTAACTTAGGGACTTATGATACTTGAAAATTATTCTTACTCAATTAAGTTTGCAATTAGTCGAAGTTTGGTGGTGTAGCCTTTTTTTTAAACATACAAACTCACATGATGTAGGTGTACCCTAACCAATAAAGTTGGGAATTTTGACAAAAAAGTTTAAAAGGTTTACCTAAATTGCAATCAAAATCCAAACCTAAGTTAAACCCCAAGTGTATGGTTTTAAATCTGGATAAACGTTTTTAAAAGTTTTTTTACGTCAGGTTCCTAGATTTGAAATCAATCTAGTTTTTTTCTTTCTATTTTTGGTTTCTCGGTTCTTTGAAGAGCCAGTAGCGAATGATCATTAGGGCCAGGGTGGCCCTGACCCCCTTGTATTTTTGCACATGTTTTTCTTCTAAATTTTTTTATGTGTAGTGTAAATTTATCAATTTTTGACTAAAAAATTAAGCCCACCCACCTTCATTCTTTTATGATTTTTTCAATACATTTTGAGTCCCCCCTCCCTCCTTTCACGTTCAAGCTTCGTCATTGTGTCCGTTCTGCTTTAATGTGTTTTAATTATTGAATATGCGTTGGAATGATCTCTAGTGAAATAAATCTTCTTTAAATGTAACCGATATTTTAGATTAAGAATATTCGTAACTTGTCCTTAAAAACTACATTTTGCCAAGGACTTTGGTTGTAAAATGAGAAAATCAAATGGCCATTTTCGCCAAATACACAAACAGTTAGATCTAATGGGTAACCATGATAATAACACCAAACACAAAATTGTAAATGAGGGTATCCTTTCATTTTCAAAGTGTGTGTGCTTTCTATGTTAACCTCATACTAAACATGACTCATCCCATCCTCACATGGCATGTCTCTTGGAATCCTTTTCAGTTTTTATCTTCTTTCACACCTCTCCTTCATGTATTCATTTAATGATAAGAAGAGAAAAGACAGATCTATAATGTTAATTAACTTTATTTTAAAATCCAACAACAATTTAACCAATATGGTTTTCAAGACATGTATGGACTGGTTTGAATGACCCGGTATGCATGCCATAACTAGCTTGATCATACAAGAATGTGTTAAAATTTCGTCAGAATGGGTGAGTGTAACGACAACTGACTTTTCTTTAAACAAGTGTTACACTTAATAAAAAGACACTTAAGATATATATACGCACATATAGAACTTGGTCTTATAAACATGGAGTCATTAATTCTTCAAGTCACAAATATAGTTACAATTTCTTTGTGTTCTACACAAAAGTTTTCTCGGCATGAAACTAGAGTCATATAATCCAACTGTCAGAGGGCTTTAGAATGACGGTATTGGTGTCCTCGTATATCCTATGGGATGAAGGTTCGATCACCAAAATGTGGTATTAGGTGGATTTAATAGCTGTACTTTAGAATATGTTGAAAAAGAAAAGATTTAGGGAAAATTCCGAAATAAGCATTTATGAAAACAAATTTCTAGTTTTAGGTACCATTTGCAAAAAATTCCAGAAAAAGGTATTTTAAACTAGTCGTGACGAGTAGTTTGTAAAAACCAATTAGAACTTGTCACATGTCCTTAAACTAACCGTAACGAGCACACTCACTAATTAATTACTCGTCACGACTAAATAAGTTTCATGCATCGTAATCAACGCCCATGAGTAACTCATAAGTCATTTAGTCGCGACGAGTAGATTATAAGGTTAAACCAATCGCGACGAGTTAACTACTAATAAACTACTCGTATAGGGAATGTAAACCGGGTAAACTAGTCATCGCGACTAAAGGACTTATGAATTACTCGTGGGCGTTGCTTACGAGGCATGAAACTTATTTAGTCGTAACGAGTAAATGATTAGTGAACGTGCTCGTTACGGGTAGTTTAAGGACACACAATAACTTTTAATTAGTTCACAAACTACTCGTCACGACTAGTTTATAAAACTTATTTTTGAAATTTTTTGCAAATAATATCTAAAACTAGAAATTTGTTTCAATAAATGCTTATTTTAAGAATATTCCCAAAGATTTAATGTAACATATAGGACAAATAACAGGCCAAAATAATACTTTCTAGAAAATTTGATGGACACGATCCAAGTTATATCCAACATTCCATTAATAGTCACTATCCAAGAAATATAATAGGAAATGTTGTAATAAAATTTTTTGAACAGAAATGTTCTAATAAAATAAAAGTAACTATTAAAATTTTCATGCTAACCTTTTAAACCCATTTTAGTATTATATCCAGCAATAATAAGAAACATAAAAGAAATGCTTTAATGGAATAAAAACAACTTTTTTCTTAAAAAAAATAAATCCTTGCTAACCTTTTAAACCCATTTTAGTGCCATCTTACAATAGTACTTCCTGTTCCTCAGCATATAAAATTGTTTTGGAAATAATTAGAAAACATATTCATGAAATGTGGAGTTCATAGAGTGACTTAAGTCCCACTTTTCATATTAAATTAAACTTATGAAGTAAATTGACCAATGGAGTGAAGTTGAATCAACCAAAATGCCAACCACCAAAAACAACTGTAACCTCTTCTTTTTAATAAATATTATTATAATTTGTATTAAACAATGATTCATATCCTTAACTCTTAATAAACACAAAATACAATCACTCTTATAACTCTTTAAAAAGTTGGTTACTTATATAAGATTAAAACATTAATGTATCATTTTACAAATTATATAAAGATTTAAAGCTTGCAAGCCCCCATAAATCTCACACAATCCAACGGTGTAAATACTAAAAACACTCCTTAGAATTAGCATCAAGATCTCATCGACTTCATCTCTCAACAAATCCCCACACTAATTTCAAATTCCAAGGTGAACATAAATTGCCAAATTAAGTAACACATAATTGAGGCCACTGAATTCTATGGCTTCATTTCATAATCAGGAGCCCTAAAAAACTAAACATCAATATTTTTTGAAAAAAAAAATGTTAATCATATTGTTTGTAATTAATCTTAAAAAGTTTGCATTTTCAAAATTATTTATCATGTTAATATGTTATCAAATTTATCACTAGTTACTAAATAGTTTTTCACAAATTTATCATTATTTCAAGTTTATTACCAACAACTATTTTTAATATAGAAAATATTTTCATTAAAGAAAACTGTAATAAATACCATGTATGAGAGCTGATGTCTACTCAATATCAAAAGGTTAAGAAATTGAAACATACAATGCATTTTTCCAGATATTTCCATTAGGTTTTTTCCACTAGTAAAATTTTCTTTTCTAGTAGTCTACCGCTATAAAAAGTAAAGAATAAAAAAGAAAAAAAATCTCAAGATAAGGTAAGTAATAAAACTTAAAACTACATGCCCAAAATGTTATTTTTTAAATCATATAAATAAAAAAGTTAGTATAATAATAAAAGGATGTACTATTTTCCTATTAAAAAATAAAAATTGTTAACTATTATGGTAAAAAACTAATACTAAAAACTAAAAAGCACCACCTAAACCAACCTTCATAACATATCACTGTTGACTTTGACTATATACAATTAGTCCACTCTAAATCTCCATTAACCTCCACTCTCATTTTTCAAGATCCTTCCACCTCAATTCTTCTCTGTCATCTTTTACCACTTCCTGTACAACCAAGAAAACCCACAAGATACCTCCATCAAAGCATCAAGAAACTTAAAGACCCCTGTGTGAGTATAATAATAAAAATCCAATCTTTTTCTTCAAAATCAAGAAATCTTGAATCTTTTCAAGAAATTAGGGCAAATCAAGATTTGGGTATTGCCGATTTGGGCAATTCTTGAATATTATTATTATGAAGCTATCTTCATCTCATTTGGATAATATTACTAATAATAATAATATCCCATCAACACCTGGCAAATTCAAGATAGATAAATCCTATAGATTCAGATGGCACTATTCATCTTTAGCCAAACTCACATTTTGGAGCTTTGTCTTCATGGGATTAATACTTGTTTTCTTCTTTAAGTCACCACCAAACTCCACACCAAACTCAGATCTCAATAGGAGATCTTTAAAAACCAAATCTTGGGGCGGACCCGGATGGGAAAAACGGGTCAAATCATCCGCCAAGATCCGATCCCCAAACGGGTTTTCGGTCTTGGTCACTGGCGCTGCTGGGTTCGTTGGAACCCATGTCAGCGCCGCCCTGAAACGCCGTGGGGACGGCGTCTTAGGGATGGACAATTTTAATAATTACTATGATCCATCACTCAAGAGAGCCAGGCAAGCTTTGCTTGAAAGGAGTGGGATTTACATTGTCGAAGGCGACATAAACGACGCCGAATTGCTCAAGAAGCTATTCGAGGTGGTTTCGTTTACTCATGTTATGCATTTAGCAGCTCAGGCTGGTGTTAGGTATGCAATGGAAAACCCTAGTTCATATGTTCATAGTAATATTGCTGGTTTAGTTAATGTTCTTGAAGTCTGCAAAGGGCTAATCCGCAGCCTGCGATAGTTTGGCCTTCGTCTAGCTCTGTTTATGGGTTAAATACCAAGGTACCCTTTTCGGAAAAAGACCGAACCGATCAACCCGCGAGTCTGTATGCAGCCACGAAAAAAGCCGGTGAAGAAATTGCACACACTTATAATCATATCTATGGTTTATCGTTAACCGGTTTAAGATTCTTTACTGTTTATGGGCCGTGGGGTAGGCCCAATATGGCTTATTTCTTTTTCACACGCGATATTTTGAAAGGGAAATCGATTCCGGTCTTTGAAGGTGCGAATCATGGGACGGTTGAGCGTGATTTTACGTATATTGATGATATTGTGAAAGGTTGTTTGGGTGCTTTGGATACTGCTGAAAAGAGTACTGGAAGTGGCGGGAAGAAGAAAGGTAATGCACAGTTACGGGTCTTTAATTTGGGGAATACGTCACCGGTTCCTGTGTCGGATCTTGTGAGTATTTTGGAAAAGTTGTTGAAAGTGAAAGCGAAAAGAACAGTGATGAAGCTGCCTAGAAATGGTGACGTTCCATTTACGCATGCGAATATTAGTTATGCTCAGAGGGAGTTTGGTTATAAGCCGACAACAGATCTTCAAACGGGGTTGAAGAAGTTTGTGAGGTGGTATGTTAGTTACTATGGCTCGGGGAAGAAGACCGATCATTGAATCTTCTTGTTATTTGGTAAAGTTGTTCTCAAATTCTTGTTCATTTTGTTATTCACATGATTGTTTGATGTTCAGTTGTGTGATGTTTGTTTTTATGTATCTTAATGATGATAATTGATAAGGATGGTTGAAATGAGAGAAATTGCGAGACGAAGAAATGATTTTTGTGACGTGTACCGAAAGAAATTAAGATTATGTGTTGTTTTTTTTTTTTATGTAATTGTTCTAGTTTTATTGTTGTAGAATTCATGAGTAAGAAGAGATTTGCTTTATTTGGATGTATTTGTATCATTTTATGGAAACTGGTTGAGCTTCTATTCTAGGATAAGATCTGCAGCTCTTGCAGTAACAGCTTAGGGGGGATTGGTTTGAATAGCCCTATTGACCAGGAGAGTAAGCATTACCGCAGCTTTTCCTCTATTGCAGGTATGAAGTGAGTTCCATACCATGAAAAAGATTGAAATAGGACCAGGAAAGACAACCCACCACTGGAACTTGCTTTGCTCTCGCTCTGCTCGTTCCCACCTGTCTTCTTCCAACCATAGTAAACTTAAAGAAGGACCTTTCAGTTCACTACAGTTGGAACCTCACTGACCTTCTCGGGCAGTTACTCTAAGCTTGGGTCTCCGCCAGCTTTACCACACCCAAAAGCACCCATTTCTGTACCGGTTCCGAAAGAGCGAATCAAATAAATATAACACATTTATATACCCTTATGATTCATGGATGCTAATGCTATTTTTTTCTTCTCTTGTCTTGATTTTCTTGATTTTAGTTATAATTGTTCATCTTGATGATGCATGCAAATGTACATTGAATATAGGCTTTTTTGATGACTTTAAACTGGTTAGAGCACAATAGGTTTTAGTTATAAGTTTCATGGTCAGGTTTGACCTTCTTGTGTTGTCAAAATCATTTAACATGGAAATCTTGATGATGCATACTTTCTCATTCAAAACAATAGAACACCTATGGTTTTAAATGCCATCAGTTTCTTAATTTAGATTGATTCTTATGCTGGGTTGAAGTCATCATTTGGCGCCACCTTTCAAGAGGTCGTTGTAGTGGTAAGCACCTGAATTACGTATGCTGGATATTGGTAGGATCCTGTTAGTTTTCTGGAAACGGGTTCTAATGATTACCAAAAGAAGGTTAGAAATCTTGATGATGCATGTAACTGTTTTTAATTAATTTTAAGTCTTTTTTGCAATTTGGACCTGTGCTCTTAGATTAATCTTCAGTATGACTTCAAATTTCCAAAAGTTTTGGATGTTAGATTGAAGTTTAAACTTGTGTGTTTACTTTACTGACATCACCATTTGACTTGTGAGTTAATATAAACATTGGCATAGCTGACAAAATCCAAGGTTGAAGGGTAAAAAATTGCAACCATCAGTTTATTGTGGGTCCCACATAAAAAATAACATCTACCAGTTTTGGAAGAGGTAGCTAACTAACAGATATTGTTTGTTTCAAGGATGGTTGGATCCATGCTTTGTACTGGTAGATTTTGACATTTATAGATATCTTTCATCTCAACTACAAATACTCTTGTACACAAAACTTTCCTTATCGTCTTATCTTTGGACATCGACTATATTGGCCTCAAGAGCTTGAGGAAGAGTTTTATGGTTCACTGTATTACGACAAATTAGTTAACTGAACGATCTAAAAGCGAACAAGATTGTATGTTTGGGTTTATTGAATGAGTACTTTGTAGTGATGCATACATGATTTGACTAGGGAAAATGAGTTTCGATTCCAGTATTTTCTAGTCCTTGAGAGAAATAAGAAATTGTTGGCGTCAAGAGCAAACAGGATCGATAAAATAAAATCCATGATTAGGCTAAACAAAACATTCATCATTGAAGTCATCTAGTTCATAAGTGAAATATAATAATATAGCGAACATAAATTAGGCTCAATTATAAGTTAAAATCAAAACTAACTTTTGGCTTTAAAATACTAGTGTTTCAATCAAACATATATATTAAAACTACAATATCAGTTATACTATAGTTTTGTTATAAGCATATTTTTAATGCAATGTTACACTGAAGATGATTTAAAGCACCCAAGGAAATGAATTTGAAAACAGGTAAGAGACATAATGTATGAGAAAAATGCATGAATTGATGCTACATTTCTAAAAAGTTCTTCAAACAACACATAAATCTTTTCATGCTCAAAACAAGGACAAATCATTCAACTAAAAAACATAACATCAAACTCAAAAATCAGACTCAGGCTTCCTCATGATAACGCTTGTCTAAGCCACCAAGGTGCTGGCGGTGGTGGACTCGCTGCATAACATAAGAAAACACATATTAGTAACCAATCTAAATCGCATGTCAAAAAACCTACTTATTGACAAAAACATACTATTTCCAGACAGGTGGAAGCTTTTTGGTCTTCTTGTAGTAACGGGCAAGACGATGAATCCTGCTCTCAACAAGAATCAACCTAAATTTGGAGTCCTTGTCTTTCCTGTTTCTCTCCAAATGCTTTCTGATAGCAACAGCCTTCTTGATCAAGTGATACAAATCCTCCGGGATCTCAGGAGCAAGTCCTGTAATTTTAAATTTACAATAATGATTGTTTAGCATACAAATAAAACAGTTAGTGTAAGTAAAAAATATGCATACCATGTGCCTTAAGAATCCTGAGAATCTTGCTCCCGGTTACACTGTTGACCTGAGCAATACCGTGAGAATCACGAAGAATAACACCAATCTGAGATGGTGTTAGACCCTTCTTTGCAAACTTGCAGATGCTGTCCTGAACCTGTAAAAATAATCGACATACTTTATACTCGAATTATAACACCAAAAACAAATCAATCTTAATAGCCAAACAAGATTGCACAAAGACTAATGCATTATTCTCATTCAACAATGCCTGAACAACAAAGTCACAAATCATTTCCAATATAATATTTTCAAACTCTTTAGTGTTTAACAAAAAAACTAGTAAACACTATCAAAATCAAACAGATATCAAGGCTTACAAAAAATATAAGAGTTGTCAAGGTTATATTCAGAAGTATAAGCCTACAGTGTTTAACAAAAAAACTAGTAAACACAATTAAAATCACAACAAACATAGTGGAAGCAGATAAATATCATCAATAATTACAAAAAAAACATGAAAGTTGCCAAAGTTATATTCAGAAATATAACTACAACTCAGACTAGAATATCATAAGTGGTAAGCTATTAAAAACTTTAAAAAAAGATAGAATGAAAAAATGACATACATCCTGAGCAGAAATCTTCAACCAGCTTGGTGGAGTCCTCTTGTATGGCTTTGCTGATGCTGAGATACCCTTTCTGTTCAACAAACAATAATCAAGTCACAAATTAAACTAACACTAATACACTCAAAGCTATAAACCAACAAACTTTCATAATGCAATTATATCAATCAATATAAGCTAAAACTCAATGAAGACCTATAATCTAAGCATTTGCAACCTAACTAGCACTCAACTTCAATAACAAAATCATTCAAACTGTCTTCATTTTAAACATAATTATTATTATATCAAATTCAACATAAAACATAAACTTGTTTGCACCCAGAAACCAAACTAATACTTGTAGACTAATTCGTCATAAATCAACAAACATTCATGTTACAACAATATAATTAATGAAGAACTATAATCTCAGCATTTTCAACCTAAATAATAACAACAAATTATTCAAACTTCCTTCATTTTAAACATAATAATAATAATAATAATAATAATAATAATAATAATAATAATAATTATTATTATTATTATTATTATTATCATATCAAATTCAAAATAAAACATAAAAGCTTTTTGCATCCAAAAATCAAAATAACACTGTCATACATCAACTAGTCACAAATCAACAAACTTTCATGTTACAACCAATCTATATTAATCTTAACACTTTCAATATAACTAACTAGCAGTCAACTTCATTAATTAGCCAACTCTTGTTGGTATTAAACATAATAATATGAAAATAAATAACAATAATGCATTATAAAGATTACCCTTTGCTGTGCATACGACCCATGGTGACAGAGATGCAGTGTTCGCCGCTAGATGAAACCCTAGAACACAAATGTAGGCGGAGGAGTGTTATGCTTTATGGATCAGTTGGTTTTATACTGTGATTTTGGGGTGTTTTTGTACAGGCCCAGTTATAACATGGACTGGGCTTGGCTGGGCTTTCTCATATTTCTGTACATGCCACATAATCATATATCTTAAGGACTTAAAAGTATGGTCAACAAAATTCAAAACCGGGTCGGGTAAAAACTGGTTCCGGGTATAGACGGGTATTTAACCCGGATTTTTTTCAGGTTTTGATAGTGTCGAGTCGGGTTTTGACTGGATAAAAAATGTGGAACCGGTTCCGGCGGGGTTTCGGGTATAGGTTTGGGGAGAAACCCAATACCATGTTGTACCTGCAGATCGAGTACGGGTAGAAACCGATTCCAGGTATTTTATGTACCTCTATTTACTTAAGTTTATTGAATTTTTTTGTTTATGTAATATATTTAAAGATAATTTGTTGTATTTTTTAATGTCATATTGTAATTAGTGTAGTTTATTAAAATAAACTAGGTTAGAACCCGTGTTTCACACGAGTGAAAATATAATAAAAATAAAAAATTATCATATGTAATAGTAAATTCAATTGTTTCATGTAATAATTTTTATCTATGACTATTTTTATTAAGTTTTTGATATATTATGCACTATATTTTAAGTTGAAAACCAAATCTCGATGTTTGATTTATTTCAAATAAAGCATTCGTACCGATATTGTTATATTAAATATTATGTGTATAAAAATGATATTTATAAAATAATGGTGTCACATATTTAAAAACTAAATTTACAAAGACTAAGGTTTTGTTGTAAAAAGAAAACAAATAAAAATATATTGTATTTTAAAATAAAGAGTGAAACGATGAACAATCTTAAATGGTTGTGTTAAAGAGATATGAGAAGACAATTTCATATTATGAATTATGAAAATGTTAACAATTAAGGTGGTGTTTGTTTTTTGCCAAAAGATCTTCCTGGCCTCTTATGTTTGCGGCTTGAAGACTGTTTGTTTTTAAGAAGACATTTCATTAAAAAAGTCTTCGCACCCTCTTATCCTAGAAGACATGGACCAACCTCTTTTCACATCTTCTGCATCTTCCATCTTATTCCAAGCCATAGCCTTATTTCATTCCACCTTCTCCTTCCCTTCATCTCCTCCCCTACCATCTCCCCTTCATCTTCACCACCGCGACCTCCACCACCGTGAACTCCACCACCAGCGACCTCCATTGCGCCGCACCACTGTCGCTCCACTGCCGCACCGACAACCCCATACCTCTGCCGCCCTTCACCTGCGGTAGGTCCGCCGCCCACTGCCACACATCCACAACCTCGGTCCGTGTATTATTATTTTGTTGATTTGTGTACTTTACCTATATTTGTATGATTTGTGATGTGATCGGTTTGAATTTGTATATTGGATTATATTATTGAAAGTTTATAATATCGGAATTTGTTGAAATCAGGTTTAATTGATGTTCGTAGACTAATTACTGATGTCGTGTTTATCAATTTAGGTTTATTTTGTGTAAACGAGCTTGAGCTTGAGCTTGGCTTGTTTTGACTTACGAGATCTTGAGAGTTGTTTTTCAATTATTGTTGAATTTTTATTAGATTTTTTAAGGAATTGGTTTATTGAATTATCATTAGTTTTTGTTCAATTAATTAGTTTGCATAATTGTCCAATTATCATTAGTTTTTTTGTTGAAAAAAGTTTGTAGAAAGTTTAGGTTTAATGAAGATCCTGTTCCATTAGATTTGCATAAATTTTAAGTTTGAAGACCTTTTTTATGTTTAAAAATTCGGTTTTGTTTAAATTTCTGTTTATTTTAACAGTTTACAGACGTGTTAAAAAACAAACAGTCTTCTTCTTGCAGACTGCAGAGGTTTGGTCCACCTCTTCTGCTACAGATGTCTGCAGATGTGGTCCGTAGACTGCATACATTTTACCTCTTAAAAAACAAACAGCACCTAAACATAACTTCGGTTTTATACTTGAAGAGCAATCACATTTATATATGTTAAGTCAAGAAATCAAACACAATTATCATTCTAGTGGAGTTGGTAAACACATTTGGTTTTAAACATGAGGTCTTGAGTTCGAAACCCGCATCACACAATAATATATTTTTCAAAATTTTAAAAAGCCTTACGTGTCATGGGTTATAATATGAAAACGGGTCATAATATAATAGGAAATAGTGACATGATATTTACTTGGCATCATATGTAGAGTGCCTAGTTAAATGTCATGTGGACAACTTGTGTTGCTTTAACCTTAAGAACAAATTTCCTTTCTGTGTATCATTCCAGTTAACTTTGATTTTAATTCTTGGATATATAATCATACTTAATCAGCATTCAAACCATCCTAGGAACCTTCTCAACATTCTATTTTATTGTTGTGATCAAACCCAAGGAGGATACACGAAGCCATCCTTGATCAATTATCACCTACACCCTCATCAACATTGTAAATTTGCTACCTACTGTTGTAGTCCTTTCTTGCGCCTATTCTCGGTTTACAGCAGCCCTTATGTCAAGATCATTCATCATCATACAAATCAATTCCAGCCTCCTAAAATCAAGAATTAGGGATTAACAATCCATGTAAGCTGCAATAACCATCCTCTATTCAAGCTTTTTTAGTCCCTTTATTCCCAGCCATGAATTAGATCCGGGAGCCCTCTGATACTCTCCGGGTTGTTGTTGCATTCAGTCAAGAGGAAGAGCAGAAGCATCCTTGAAAAGGTCAGCACACACCTCTTATATATAATCTTATATCATATTATATCCAACCAAGTTCTAATCCCCAAAAGCTCGCCTTCACAGAAAGATAACAGCCTTTGGCGACCCCTTTCTAAACTTACAACGGTCCTAAATCGACCCCAAGAAAGTCTCAAAATAGTCGTGGTTCATCTCCATCAAGGTATATCCGAAAACCCGTTGTCAGCATTGTCGTTTCTCGCTAAGTATCTTTGGTTTTCACGAGGTTTTGTTCTAAATTCCTTATCCTATCTTGACCTCGTTTCTCACATAAACTTTGGACCCTGCTAAAGCTTATCTCATCAGTATAGTGCAGCTCCAGAAATAGGTATCAGTATCTAACTTGTTCTTACGATTACTCGTCATCTACTCATGATTTTCACACAATATAGGCACACACGATATCACACACGCACAATATTTCAAAAAGGAATACTTTCTGAATAAAGAGCACTTATAACCTGTGCATAAAATAAAAGTATATATGACATAACATAAAAGTATATATGACAGAAACATGTCTACACAACATTAAAACCGTAAAACCGTCACTATGCACGTATATACAGCAACAAATGTGAAACCGTACAGTTTTACTAAAAACACTAAAACTAAAATTTTACAGTAAACTTAAAGTTTTTTTTATAGGTTTTAGCGTAAAGAATCACCTTGATTTGATTTACGAGTCATCGACACGGTAAAAACGAAGTTAAATGCGTTAAAAACCCAAAATCATAGCAAGTCCTATTTTCTAGAACCTTTTACACAAACATGATATTTTTCCTGTAAATTACGCTCGAAAGTTTTATAAAGTATTTTACTAGGTTTTAAAATAGCACCTATTCGCCAATTACGCAAGTACCCTCTAAAAGTGTGGTTTCTACGGAAACCGAAAATGCAAACGCATATTTTTGGACTGTATAGTTTTTATAGAAAACTTAAACCCAAAATATGTATTTTTAAGTTTTTTATAACATGGGATAATTATTACTAGTTATTTTAAAATCAAAGGCTATGCCCTTATAGTTTTAAACTTTGAGCATAACCTCGTAAATAAGGGGCTAGCTTTATCAATATCTTAAAGTGATACTCAATGAACCGATCTAACACAAGCCTATTATTTAAATATGTAAATACATATCCATTAGTATTCATAAGCATAGATACATTAAAGCCTACGAACACATCTTTTGGGCAAAACCTAGCCAACAAACGTTATGGTGCTAATGAAACTAACTAATCAAAGTGATCCATTGTGTAGACTTAAACTTGCTGATTAACCTCGAATAAGATAAGTATACATAACCTTAACCAACTTAGGTCACGGGCACATATAATATGATGCATATTACTTTTAGTGACACATTATGTGGATTTAGGGATTTCTTTCATTTGGAGTCGTTTCGACGTAGCACACAAGATTTCTTTTATATTTTTATCTTCACGCATAGACCTAGGTGAGTTCATGCACTACTCTTTTTCTTAAGTTTTTGGGTGGATACATGCTTCTATATGTTTTAAAACTAGTGGTGTGTTATTAATCAAGACCAACTTAGCTGCCAAAAACATTCCCCGACTTTGTAGCACAATCATTAACTCCGTTAGGAGCCACGGGATATATAGGTATACTATCTGGGGAAGACCCCGCACACAGTGGGCATATATCACGGATGACCTCCCACTAAATGATATAATGGTTATCTTGTGACATATATCGGTGCAGTTTTGTATCTTATGTTGGCAGACATAAGTAAATTTGACCCATAACATTAAGGGTATGGGTAAGGGGTTTATCTAATTTAGATGTTCACGGGTCGTGGACACATGTTTGATCGTGAACTTGTTTAATGTGCACCATACTATTTACTATTTAGATCATTTTATTATATATGGTGTTTTTACAAATTAAACTCATGAACCCATCAACTTTTTAGTTGACTCAATTATTTTAAGCATTTGTTCAGGTATCTCTTTTTAAGATGTGGAAATATAAAGAATTAGATACGAGCTTGTTTGGAGATAGAAGACCTGTTTTTTAGAAGACCTACATCAAACCGTAGAGATTAATCCGAAGAAGCCATGATGGATAGTAGAACCTATCCCCTAATTAGATGGTAGTTGAATTTCTATCTTGTAGTTGTATTTGACATTTGATTGTAACATTGACCTAGTGTCTCAATATACATTTGTTACCTTATTTCCGTTGTGTTTGGTTGGTATTCAATCGTCATGTCCAGCCCCTTAGTCGGGGTGTGACACTTTGTTACATACTATGGTCTCGAGATAGCAAGAATGCATAAATCAATAAGACACACTGAACAAGAACAAAAGGTGAATTCGCTCAACCTTTTTATAGTATGAATATGTATTACGACGTGAATACGTCTATGTACAGTCTTTTAAAAGATATTTACTCTTTTAAACTACGGAGAGTTATGAAAGTATTTATGTGAGGGTTGGTTCAAATCCTCTAAAACGTTTTGATATAAGGTAGTACTAAACACTCAGGATAAAATACACATGTGTCTGGATCCTTACATATATGAGTTGTAGTGGGCACACTACAAATATACTGACCATGAGCCAAGTGACTGTCTCTAGGGCGAGTGAAGTCCGATTACGTGGTCTATGGGTATTTTTAGTTCCAAAGAGATGGGATTGAGACCCATTGAGTCGTTGAACGCTATTGGTGGTTGTGTCATAACGAAGGTGATTTTGTATTAATGGATATGATTATGTTATGATGAATTATGAAACCTTTTATTGATTTAGCATTATTCACCAGCATATAGCTGACGTATTTTTCCCACATTTCAGGGAAAACAGTAAGGTTAGAACAGACAAGCAAGACATATTAGAAGATTGGTGATAGAGTCATTAGACGTTATCTGATGGCTCATATATTTTATTCAAAATATTATAAAGAATAATACTTTCAAATGACATGTATTTGAAATATTTAACGGGTATTAAATCCCGAGTTTTCAATATAATGATATTTTATTTAAAAGACTTTCGCTAAAAGAACTTAACTCTGATGTATTTGCAAAACATGTACCAACTATTGGTTATACGCCTAGGCCCTAAGCTGGGGTGTGGCAAACAATCAGTCCAAAGAAAATAAAGCTGGGACAAGTGCTGCAGGTGGAAGCAGTCATGCATGTCCTATCCTTCTCGAGGTACACACAAATCTATGCACTCAAGCATGCATTCACAAAGTTGAGTTCTATAGACAAAACTATGATGTTGTTTTAAAAGAGAACTCACAGTTAAAAAGTCTGAATGACCAATATGTCAAAACTGATAAGATTTACACCACCAATATAAAAACTCACCATGATGTCGTTGCAAATTTAAAATTAAAGATTTTTCAATCACAAAAGGAAGTTGAATATTACAAAAATATAATTATAAAATTGAAAGCTAAAATTGAAAATCTAGAAACTGAGCTTTCAGATAAAAAATCAACTTCTAAAAAACATGAGATAGCTGTTGAAAAATTTGAGTTAGCGTCAGGTATGTTAAATGATATTCTTGGAGCACAGAGGAGTGCTAAACAAAAGTTGGGTCTAGGCTATGATTATTCAGCTGTGCCTCCACTGTTGATTGATAACTACACTAGCCTACCTCACTTTAGTTATAACACCCCTCTAGAGGAAGAGATGGTATATGAAATTGGTCATGTACCAAAACTAGTTAGATTTGTTCCTCCAGCTTCTAAAGCAACTACTCTAATACCTGTAACTGTTATTCTAGTGGTGATTCATCTTGTTTAGCATGATGAAACTTTTGTTGAAAATGTGTCAATGAAAGTAGTCCTTGTTAGGGCACGGATTTTCAGTATCCTCAGCAAACATTATATTCAGAACAAATCTAGGATGCAGTATCCTCTAAGGTAACAGGTATCCTAATTATGTTATATAATAACGCATAGTCTGCTACTTTCCTTGTTTACCAGGTCAAAGGTAGTTGCTTGATCTCCCGAGGACTCGCACTTACTGTTATTAGAGCGTGGCAACTAAGGAAACATGCTATCTAACAGAATTAACAGCTAATTGATTTAGTCTAAAAGCTTCCTTAAATATAGGACTTCTTGTTAGTTTTATTTTGGTATAAATAGAGCTCTATACGGATCATAATACACACACTCTAGCACTCGAGAACTTACTAGTACTCGCATTCTCTGTAATCACGATCAAGTTTGAGCTCCACAATTATAATCACCTTTATTATTAATAAACCGGTGGTGATAGTTTTCACCGCCTGGGGTTTTTTGCTTGTTATCCTAAGGATAACGGGTTTTTTTTCTCGCAACAAATCCTCGTGCTCAAGCACTTTTACGTTCATTTCATACAAGCACGAAGTCCCAATTACTAATTTGTTTACGAAATCATTGTTGTTAATTTTTGACCAAAACAATTTGGCACCCACCGTGGGGCCAACGTTGCTTCAATCCATCAAAAACTGCTTGCTTCACACTCAATCACTTTTTCATCCCTTCATTATGGCCTCACAACCAAAAACTAGCTCTGTCCTTGCTCCGGTGGTCATCGCTGCTTCAAACGTCAATCCAGGACCTCCACCAGTGCCAAAGAAGAGCACTTAGCCCAGAGGAGAATTTCCACCATTTGCGGGATCCTCTACACCGGTAGACCCGATTATTTCTAACAATGACATTTTTGCTTTGATGAAACAAGTCAAAACACATATGGAGCAGCAAGAAAAGACCAACTCAAGGCTATTTAAGGAGATTGAAGGGATTAAAAAGAAGCCAGGGCAGGAAAATACTCCAATCATGCCCAGGGTTCTTGATTACGATTCTCCAAGATCATCTGTCCTCCAGAATCCCGGATCCTGGGGGACATAACCAGCAAGGACTCCTTCTCAGCAGCAATCAGGATACGGAGGAACTTATCTTCCGGTATCCTCGGAATTACCCAGACCAACGAGGCCAGATTTCATCAACATGCAGCTTCGTTCAACCATGCCAGCCGGCATATTCTCGTCAGGATCCCCCATGGTATCCTCTGAAGTACATGTTGGAGATGACATCCCAATGCAGGCGTCACCTTATCCTGAGGATACCCTCAATGGAGGAACTAGCCGACAAGGCTCAGGATACCAGAGACCTAACCATGACCTCGGTAACAGTTTATTTAATGCTAATTTATACATTAATCGTGGACATGTGCAGGATAAGGGGATAACCCCCGAGATAGCCTGGGAACTGCAAAAAATGAAGGATATGATTTCTAGTATCTCAGGGATAATACGTCCCAAAGCTGAAGTACCCGCAGGTAGCCACAAGTTATCTAGGTTTACTTGGCCTATATGCGACGTAGAAATCCCCAAGAAGTTCCAAACTCCCATCATCAAGCTCTACAACGGCACTACGGATCCTGAGGAACACGTAACTCAGTACAGAGAAAGGATGGAGATCAACCCCATCCCCATTGACATCAAAGAAGCTTGCCTATGCAAGGGATTCGGCTCAACATTAACGGGGCCAGTGTTGGTGCATTTTGTGACCGTCGCTATGCAATTCTGATCAGCGGAAACGAAGTACGAAGTTAGAACAACTTCACCATAGGCGAAGTTATAACAACTTCGCCATAGGCGAAGTTGTAACAACTTCTGCCATAGGCGAATTTAGAACAACTTCGCCTACTGGCCCAAGCCCAAGCCTGCGAAGTTGTTTTGTCTATATATATATGTGTCTTGTTTAGGTTTGAGTATCCAGAAAGTCAGAGTGTTTTGTGATCAGTTTAATTGTCTAGAGAGAAACCGAGAGGGAGAGTCGTGTGGGACGGCCCGAGGTAGAGCTCACCTCGGGTCGGCCGTGTCTTTGTTTTTGTTCGTTTTGTAACATGGTTTGGTTATGATATAAAAGATCTGCAGATGTGTTTATCCCATTCGTGTGTTTGTTCGTGTGTTTGTATGTGTGTAATCGTGTTCTTTGTCTTCTACACCATTAAACGAGTCTAGGAGGATTCCGCACTCCTAGACCTCGTGCGGATCTCGTATCGATCAGCGACGCCCCGCGGGGACTTACAAGTGGTATCAAAGCCTTAGGCTCTTATGCTATGGTTCGAGATCTGCGTTTTGGTGTTTCTGGCACGTTTCTGATGCGTTTTTGGCCGAACAGCCGCCGCAGGCGAAGTTATGGGGTTCAGGCGAAGTTGTCGCTTAAATTTTAGGGTTTAGACGAAGTTATGGACATGCGAAGTTATGGACAGGCGAAGTTAAGGAGGGGCGAAGTTGACTTTTAGGCGAAGTTGACTTTAGGCGAAGTTAAAAAATAAAAAATAAAAAAAAAAATTGTTTGGAGTTTTCGTCTGTATGGCCAGGTGTATACGATTATTGTGAGACCGAAGACGTTGTTCCGTCAACGAGTGTAACTTGTTATCTCTTGGTCTTACGTGTGAACAAATACGTGTCAACTCTAGATATGGAGTTGAGGTTGTGAATGGGATATTGATTGAAACTGGATATTGACACATATTTGGGTGTTTGTGGGCAAATGAAATAGTTGTTGTTCGAGGTTGACCAACTGAAGAAAGTCAAATTGAACTGAAGGTTTTTGTCATTACTGGATTTCGGTCAGAGCATATTATTTATGTTATTTTCAAGGCGTTCGAGAATTGGATCCTGAAACGTGATGCTTATTTATTAAAGTGAAAATTCTGGAACAAGTTGGATTTAATCGGGAGTTAAAGTGTTTATGTTCTTGATCGTTATCCCTGGTGATTGAAGATGCTTCGGATTAATTAATGGTCATGTGTGTTAGATTCTGTCAAGGTGGTTTTGTGATGAAATTGATCACTTGATGTTGAGTAGTTGAAGATTAAACCTTATCGTATGCCGACGTGTTGGTGAAGTTGTGGAGGGAGCCCAACTTCACGTGTTGGTGAAGTTAGAAGAACTTCACGTGTTGTGAAGTCAGAAGGACTCACGTGATTGGTTGAGATGATCAATTAGGCACGGGGATGCATGCATTTCAAAGACCTCAATCTATATAGTCGGAGAAGCTTACACTGAAGGGGAGATCTGATATGGAAGACGCTGGGTGATTGGTAGATTTGTGAAGCTACAAGACAGTTTCAGACACGGCTGGTTGAAGAGCAAACAGAAGATCATCAGTTAAGAGGGAGTCTGTTGGTGCATGTTTTGTAACAGATGATCTTTTGTGTTTGTTAGAATTGAGAGCAACGGTCAAAGGGGAGTCTGTTGGTGCATTTTGTGACCGTCGCTATGCAATTCTGATCAGCGGAAACGAAGTACGAAGTTAGAACAACTTCACCATAGGCGAAGTTATAACAACTTCGCCTACTGGCCCAAGCCCAAGCCTGCGAAGTTGTTTTGTCTATATATATATGTGTCTTGTTTAGGTTTGAGTATCCAGAAAGTCAGAGTGTTTTGTGATCAGTTTAATTGTCTAGAGAGAAACCGAGAGGGAGAGTCGTGTGGGACGGCCAGAGGTAGAGCTCACCTCGGGTCGGTCGTGTCTTTGTTTTCGTGTTTGGTATGTAACGAGTTATGATTATTATATGAAAGGATCTGCAGATTCGTTTATCCCGTTCTTGTGTTTGTTCGTGTGTTTATGTATGTGTAACCGTGTTCTTCGTCTTCTACACCATTAAACGAGTCTAGGAGGATTCCGCACTCCTAGACCTCGTGCGGATCTCGTATCGATCGGCGACGCCCCGGGGGGGCTTACAAGTGGTATCAGAGCTACAAGACCCCTTGGCAAAGTCTGTTGGTGCATTTTGTGATCGTCGCTATGCAATTCTGATCAGCGGAAACGAAGTACGAAGTTAGAACAACTTCTCGTATCGATAGACGTGAAAAGTGCGTTTCTTAACGGTAAAGTCGATGAGGTTGTGTATGTTGAGCAACCTCCGGGTTTTCCTGACCCAGACTTTCCTGATCACGTGTTCAAGCTAAGTAAAGCGCTATATGGGCTACATCAGGCCCCTCGTGCCTGGTAGTCAACTATATCCGATTACTTGCTTGAGAATGAATTTGAAAGGGGAAAGATCGATAGCACACTGTTCGTTAAGAGAAATGGAAGAGACTTTCTTCTGGTTCAAGTCTACGTGGACGACATCATCTTTGCTGCATCAAAAGTCGCCATGTGTCAGGAATTTGAAGCCGTCATGAAAAAGAGGTTTGAAATGAGTGCTATGGGTGAACTAACTTTCTTTTAAGGACTGCAGGTTGATCAGAAGAAAGATGGGATGTTCATTCATCAGACTAAATATGTCCAAGACGTTCTCAAACGCTTCAAGATGGAGGACAGCACACCATTTGATACTCCAGTTTGCGTCAACCATAAACTGGGTGCTGATTCAGACAGTGATACAGACGTGGACCCCACCCAATATCGGGCAATCATAGGTTTTTTAATGTACTTAACTGCATCTAGACCAGATATTATGTTTGCAGCTTGTCTTTGTGCTCGCTTTCAGGCAAACCCAAAGGAATCTCACATGAAGGGTGTGAAGAGGATATTGTGATATCTCAAAGGCAAGCCTAAGCTAGGGTTGTGGTACACGAAAGGAGGAGACTTGGAGTTAGTCGCCTACACAGATTCTGATTATGGAGGATGCAATCAGAATCGGAAGTCAACAACAGGTGGATGTCAGTTTCTTGGAGGCAGATTAGTGTCATGGCAATGCAAGAAGCAGACCTCAGTCGCCATTTCTACCTGTGAAGCAGAATACATGGCAGCATCGAACTGCTGCTCCCAGGTTCTTTGGATACAACAGCAATTGCGCGATTATGGTCTGAATTTCACTCATACTCCTATTTGCATAGATAACACTGCTGCTATCTCAGTAACTAACAATCCCGTAAAGCATAGCAAAACTAAACACATTGACATCCGTCATCATTTTATACGGGATTGTGCTGAGAAGAAATTGATTGTGCTCGAAAAGGTTGATTCGTTAGATAATTTCGCTGATTTGTTTACTAAAGCGTTTGACAAAACTCGTTTTCAAAACCTTGTTGAGCTAAATGGGATGATCAATCCCGAGTAACCGTGTTTTTCGTTTTTGAGTATTTGTAAAAAAAAAAAAAAAAAAAACGTCTCGGTTGCTTCAGTTTGAAGGACATATCTTCGGATATGTTTGGTCCTCATTTCTACCTGTAGAGTATGACGATAGCCATTAACCAGATGACTGAAAGTGACCGAGGCGGTTTATGATGTGTTTTTATTCTTTCGCTGAAAATTAGTCGTTCATACTTAGTTAGAAGGACACATACTCGTATGTGGTCGGTCCAGCTGATCCATTGGATCTTCAGGATAGCCGTTTACCTGAAGACTTCGAATTGCTCGGGGCGATAGAAGTTAAATTTTTTTTAGGGAGATGAAATTATTTTTCAAGTCTACTACTTCGTAAGAAGTTTTTTTACTATGTTTAAAAGAAAATTGATCCAACCTTGGAAAGTGATAGACAAACTGATTCTGTGTGCTTAATTAGTGAAGTTATTAGGCCTAAAAGACTTTTGAACAGTCATTGTATGTCATGGTAGCTTTTTTTGGTGCGTAAAAGTAGAAGTGATACAAACTAAATCTCCTCGATTTTACGTGGAAACTCCTTAAGAGTTGTGCATGTCTCCATATATATCTTTCCGAATGATAGGCAGAAAAGCGATTACCCAGTCATACACGAGCCCGTGAGTGTTCTGATTCCCGTGAAAATAGCGTGTCAAGAAACTGCAGTGATCCAGATTCGGGACTTGCAGTTGTTTACGTCTCTGAAACTGTGTAAATCTTGTTATTAAAAAAAAAAAAAAACTGAGACATTCTAGAGCTTATAATGTTAATACTTCTCAATCAAGATGCAAGAAAGAGAACGGGAAGAAGAGTCTAAAGATCGAAGAGTACTTACTATTTAATCAGACACTACGGGTCGAGGTCAACTCGGGGTGACTTGGGAAAAGCCAAATACGCCTTGAGAATAGATAGGAGGCATCATAATCTCTGAGTTGTTGCCCATTTAAGTTTTGAGCTTAATTGAACATAACCCGTATCACAGAAACGATGAAGACCATTTTAAGTTATATCCACAACTTCGCCTACATTACAAGTTCGCTTATCTCAAGCGAAGTTACCCACAACTTCGCCTACTTCACAAGTTCGGTTAACTCAAGCGAAGTTATCTACAACTTCGCCGAATCAGGTGAATTTAAAAAGGGGAGCGAAGTTCAGAATCAGCGAAGTTCAGACTTAAGCGAAGTTATCCACAACTTCGCCTACAGTACTGTTAAAAATAAAAATTTTATTTTTCGGGTTTCTTTGTGTTTCGTGAAAGATGTATTCAATAAATATTACGGAACTGGTGAAGATGGAAGTGGAAGCGGGTTCAGCTACTAAGGCACCGAAGATGCTTAAGGGAACCGATTTTGTGGCGTGGAATGATCGGTTTGAACAATATGTCAAGTACCAAGATGCTAAAATGTGGGTGTGCATTCAAGATGGATACATTCCACCAACTGCTGAGTATGAGGGTCGTGATCAGATTAAGAAATACAAAGAGATGGAAGAAGAAGAAAAGAAAATGTATGAGGCTGAAAGCAAAGCTCATGCAGCGATAACAATGGCTCTTCCACAAGAGATTCTTCACACCTTCAGGAAGTATAAAACTGCTAGAGAACTTTGGGAAGCGCTTGAAAACCGTTTTGAGGGTAATGTGGGGATTCGTGCATCAAAGATTAAACTACTTAAAACCCAATTCTTGGTATTCAAGTACTTGAAGAATGAATCACTTGATGATATCATCACGAGATATTATCATCTGATGACCGAACTCAGCAACTATTCCATTACTTACAAAGAAGATGAGACAGTTGAAAAGCTTCTTGATGCTCTCCCACCGAAATGGGAGATGTACACTGTCTTGATGAGAGAAGACAAAGAGTTTGCCGACTATGACTTGGAAACAGCAGTCAACAAACTAAGAACTTTTGAACTTAACATGGTTCGAAAAGAGACACCAACTGATCAGGTTCAGGATCCAGGAATGTATGGTGCAAAGGTTAATTCAAGTTCAAGTTCGAAGTCTGAATCGTCTGCGTACTACTCAAAAGGAGACTCGGGCGCTAACTCAACACATGAAGGTCATGTATCTTTCAACATGAATGGTGATGTGTGTTTTGTAGCTGGTGGATCAAATGCTTCTAAACCTCAAGCAACCAAGAGTAGTTTTTCCCCAAGTGTTTCGAACAAAAACTACTCAAAGATGCCCATGAGTGTTAAATCTGCTGAACAGCAGTTTGCTCTCTATGCATCTTTCATTGCTTCGTATGAAAATTACATTCAAGGTAAGATTGTTGATCCTGCAACGTTAGACGAAGACTATGATCAGATCGATGCTGATGATCTGGAAGAGATGGATCTGCAGTGGCAGATGGCGATGATTGTGAGAAGGGTTAAACGGTTTATGAAGAAGACTGGTAGGAAGTTTGTTGGTGAAAGACCAGGTTTTGACAAGTCAAAGGTGCGATGTTATAACTGTCAACAGAATGGCCACTTTGCAAAAGAGTGCACAAATGAACGTGTTGAACGTAGTCAGAACAGGTCTACACAGTAGAGTGGGGGTGGTAATGAGAATAGAGCCATGATATCCAGACAGAACGGGGAGTACAACTGGAATCTGCATGTTGAAGAAGTGTTCGAACAGGCCAATTTGGCGAACATCGTAACTGCAGGAAGTGAGAAAGTGACTGGCGAAAATGAAGCTTACATGGCAGAAGTGACAGACCAGCTCACCGAGGTAAGTACTAAACTCCCTTGTACTAAATGTGAAAATCTGTCTGAACAATTGACAACTATAACTGATCAGTTTGTTAGTTTGGATGCTTAATTTAAAACATTAAAAGAAGATCATCATTTCACTAAAGCTAGAGAAAACAGTTATAAAGTGAAAATAAAAGCTAGTGAGAAAGATATTAGGAGTCTTAAAGCAAATCTAGCTGAAAAAATTCAAGTAATTGATCTTAGCTATGAAGTGTTAGAAGAGAAAACCAAACTAATAGCTGATCACCAGGTGAAAGTGGTGGAACTAAACAGGAAACTTGAGCAATTCAGAAATTCCTCCGCTATACTTGATCACCTCGTTAGTGATCAAGGTTCCCCAGTTAAAATGGGAGGAATTGGATATCATGAAGTTCCACCACCGTACAATCATAATTACACTTATGATCCTAGTAATCAGAAATCTGTTGATGTTGATTTTGGTCAGACAGTTCCGGTTAAGGTTACTATTAAAGAACCAGAAGTTAGTAAAGGCGAAACAAGTAAGCCTGTTTCGAATGTTAAGATTTCTGCTCCTAGTCCTGTCTCATCAAACTCGGACAAGTCATCCGAGTCGAGAGAGACAAAGGAAGAGGCAGTGTTACCAAAAAGTGGAGAGAAACATAAAACAACTGAAAGGAAATCTCCACTAAACCCATATGTCCCACCATATGTGAGACAAATGGGCAGTAATACAGCCTCAACATCTAAAACAACTATTGAAAAGAAAGTTGAATACAGGAGTTGTTTCAGATGTAATCAATTAAGACACCTAATTGCATATTGCCCTCTGAAGCAGAGATTCAGAGGTGTGAGGCATTCGAAAACTGAGAACAGAACTAACCGTAATCACTATAATGGTAAAAATGAAAACTCATCAAAGTTCAGAAATAGGACTAATCCTGGTTTTCCAAGAAATCAATCTCAGTTTTTCACTGATAACAACCAAACCATAAGTAATAATTCATATAATTCACGAAGGTATGGATGGCCTCATAGTCAATCTACAAGAAGGTATCCTTTTAGGACTTACAGAAATTATTCCGATACTAACTTTGGACAGCCAAAGTACGGGATGTATCGACCCAAGACCAATAGGTCTTGGGTCCCCAGATTTTAATCCTCTGCTTTAATCGTGCAGGAACAGTTGAACAGGGCTGCAAACAATCTATGGGTTGTGGATAGCGGCTGTTCCCGGCACATGACGGGTAACAAGAGTTTGTTACACGAATGGAAACCTGTTCAGGGAGGAAGAGTGAGTTTCGCTGGAGAGAGCGGTGGAAGGATCACTGGAATTGGGACGGTGACTAACGGAAAGATGACGTTAGAGAAAGTAAATTTCGTTGAAGAACTGAAGCATAATCTGCTGAGTGTATCGCAGATTTGTGACAAAGAATACACCGTGCATTTTACCAAGAATGAAGCGATCGTGCTGTATCCTGGTTTCAAGATACCAGAGGATTGGATAGTTATGAAAGCTCCAAGAGAAAAGAATACGTATATTATGGACATGAGGTCGACTGAGATGGCAACAGAAGAATCGTGTCTTCTGTCAAAAGCAACTGAATCGGAATCCGAATTATGGCATAGAAGAATGGGGCATATTCATCTTCGGAAAATGAACTACATTGTCAAGAATGGGCTGGTGCTGGGTGTTCCCTTGAAGAATTTCAACTTTGAAGACCAATGCTTATCGTGCAAAAAGGGAAAGCAACACAAGAAATCCCATCACACCAAGAAGGTTAATTCAATAGTCAGTACCCTAGACCTACTTCACATGGATCTCTTCGGTCCCGTGAATGTAAAAAGCCTAGGTGGAACAACATACTGCTTGGTGATCACTGATGATTTCTCTCGATACTCTTGGGTATATTTCCTGAAGTCAAAAGATGAAACGGTTCAGATGGTAATAAATTTGATTACCAAAGTTGAGAATATTATGGGGAAAAGAGTTAAATACATCAGGAGTGACAATGGGACTGAGTTCAAGAACTATCAGATGGAGCTCTTCTGCTTACAGAAAGGGATAGAGCACCAGTACAGTGCTCCGTATACTCTGCAACAAAATGGAGTGGCTGAGAGGAAGAACAGAACGTTAATTGAAGGAGCCAGAACCATGCTGGCTGATTCGAAACTTCCTGTGGTGTTCTGGGCTGAAGCTGTTGCAACAGCCTGTTATATCCTTAATGGAGTTTTAACTGTTAAAAGACTGAATAAAACATGTTATGAACTTATGCATGGGAGAAAGCCCAACTTGAGTGGTCTTGAACCATTCGGGTCCCCGTGTTCGATATTAAAGACAAATTCTAAATTTGGTGAAGTAGCCGACGAAGGAATTTTAGTCGGATACGTTGTTGGGACTCCCAACAGACGAGTCTTTAATACATCGACCAGCAAGGTTGAGGTGGTGTGTAACACTGATATCACAAGTTACAAATCACCTAAACCAAGCACGAGACCCGCTGGGGTTTTCGACTATGATAGGCTTTTTAAATCTTTTAACATACCTTACTTGGATTGTGCAGAAGTTGATGAAAGAATAGCTACGAAGATGATTTATGATGAGGAAGACAATTATGTGCAACGACCGAAGTATGATGAATGTCATCCTTCCTCGTCAAATGCTGTCGATACCCTTGCTGCCTCTACAGAAGAGGAATTCTTCAATCCGTTTCATTCTCAACAACAATCACCCATTGATGAGCTACCTTCGAAACTGGAAGACAATCTAGATGTCAGTGCGGTTCCGACTACGAGAGTTCACAAAAATCACCCATTGGAGAACGTGATAGGTGATCTGTCTGACGGTGTATAAACAAGACAAAGCTTGAATGAGCACACCTGTGTTTACACAAGCATTAAAGATACGGGCATAATTAACGAATGCTTGTACACCTGCTTCATCAGCCAGATTGAACCAAAGAACTATCAAATGGCTCTCAAGGACAGCTCGTGGGTCGAAGCCATGCAAGAAGAGTTAGCCCAGTTCAAGAAAATGGAGGTATGGAATTTGGTTGCAAAACTGAAGAATGTGCATGCGATTGGCACCAAATGGGTTTTCAAATGCAAGAGAGATGAGAAAGGGATTATTATCAGGAACAAGGCGAGGCTGGTGGTAAAAGGTTTTAATCAGCAAGAGGGGATCGATTACAATGAGGTGTTTGCTCCTGTAGCAAGATTAGAAGCCATTCGATTGTTTTTGGAATTTGCTGCACACAAGGAGATGAAGGTATTTCAGTTAGACGTGAAGAGTGCGTTCCTTAACGGTAAAGTCGATGAGGTTGTGTACGTTGAGCAACCTCCGGGTTTTCCTGACCCAGACTTTCCTGATCACGTGTACAAGCTAAGTAAAGCACTGTATGGGCTACATCAGGCACCTCGTGCCTAGTACTCAACCCTATCCGACTACTTGCTTGAGAATGAGTTTGAAAGGGGAAAGATTGATAGCACATTTTTCTTTAAGAGAAAAGGAAGCGATTTTCTTCTGGTGCAAGTCTATGTGGACGACATCATCTTTGCTTCATCAAAAGTCGCCATGTGTCAGGAGTTTGAGGCCGTCATGAAAAAGAGATTTGAAATGAGTGCTATGGGTGAACTAACTTTCTTTTTAGGACTGCAGGTTGATCAGAAGAAAGATGGGATGTTCATTCATCAGACTAAGTATGTCCATGATGTTCTCAAACGCTTCAAGATGGAGGACAGCACTCCATACGATACTCCAGCCTGCGTCAACCATAAATTAGGTGCTGATTCAGACAACGATGCAGACGTGGACCCAACCCAATATCGGGCAATAATAGGTTCTTTAATGTACTTAACTGCTTCTAGACCTGATATTATGTTTGCAGTTTGTCTTTGTGCACGCTTTCAGGCAAACCCAAAGGAATCTCACTTGAAGGGTGCGAAGAGGATATTGCGCTATCTCAAAGGCAAACCTAAACTGGGGTTGTGGTACACGAAAGGAGGAGACTTGGAGTTGGTCGCCTACACAGATTCTGATTATGGAGGGTGCAATCAGAGTCGGAAGTCAACAACAGGTGGATGTCAGTTTCTTGGTGGCAGATTAGTGTCATGGCAATGCAAGAAGTAGACCTCAGTTGCCATTTCAACCTGTGAAGCAGAATACATGGCAGCATCTAACTGCTGCTCCCAGGTTCTTTGGATACAACAGCAATTGCGCGATTATGGTCTGAATTTCACTCATACTCCTATTTGCATTGATAACACTGCTGCTATCTCAGTAACTAACAATCCCGTAAAGCACAGTAAAACTAAACACATTGACATCCGTCATCATTTTATACGGGATTGTGCTGAGAAGAAACTGATTGTGCTCGAAAAGGTTGATACGTTAGATAATTTCGCTGATTTGTTCACTAAAGCGTTTGACAAAAACCGTTTTCAAAACCTTGTTGAGCTGAATGGGATGATCAATCCCGAGTAACCGTGTAATTAGTCTTTGTTTAAAAAAAAAAAACGTCACTATTGCTTAGAATTATGTCGGTTGCCTCAGTTTGAAGGACATATCTTCGGATATGTTTGGTCCTCATTTCTACCTGTAGAATTTGAGGATAGCCATTAACCAGATGACTGAAAGTGACCGGGGCGATTTATGATGTGTTTTTATTCTTTCGCTGAAAATTAGTCGTTCATAAGTAGTTAGAAGGACACATACTTGTATGTGGTCGGTCCAGCTGATCCATTGGATCTTCAGGATAGCCGTTTACCTGAAAACTTCAATTTGATTGGGGCGATTGAAGTTAAAATTTTTTGGGAGATGAAATTATTTTTCAAGTCTACTACTTCGTAAGAAGTTCCTTTACTATGTTTAACAGAAAATTGATCCAACCTTGGAAAGTGATAGATATACTGATTCTGTGTGCTTAACTAGTGAAGTTATTAGGCCTAAAAGACTTTAGAACAGTCATTGTATGTCATGGTAGCTTTTTATGGTGCGTAAAAGTAGAAGTGATACGAACTAAATCTACTCGATTTTACGTGGAAACTCCTTAAGAGTTGTGTATGTCTCCACATATATCTTTCCGAATGATAGGCAGAAAAGCGATTACCCAGTCATACACGAGCCCGTAAGTGTTCTAATTCCCGTGAAGATAGCGTGTCAAGAAACTGCAGTGATCCAGATTCGGGACTTGCAGTTGTTTACTACTCTGAAGTTTGTGTAAATACTTAAAAAAAATGTGTGTGTTATTGAGACATTCTAGAGTTCATAATGTTAATACTTCTCAATCAAGATGTAAGAAAGAGAACGGGAAGAAGAGTCTGAAGATCGAAGAGTAATTACTATTTAATCAGACACTACGGGTCGAGGTCAACTCGGGGTGACTTGGGGAAAGCCAAATACGCCTTGAGAATAGATAGGAGGCATCATAATCTCTGAGTTGTTGCCCATTTAAGTTTTGAGCTTAATTGAACATAACCCGTATCACAGAAACGATGAAGACCATTTTAAGTTATATACCTGCCTACAACCTGTTTCTTTATGTCATAATACAGCTGAACACGGATCTGTGTGACAGTCACATAATTAGTATGATTCCTGTTCGGATCTTTTCTAAAACATGGTTGTCCCCGTCGAGACTGAAATTTGATCCCGTGTACTTTATTTTTAAAAGTTTTTCTACTTATGTAGTTGTATGATTTTATACCTGATTACTTGGTCTTGATCGTATCATTTAACTCTTTAAAGGATATTTTAAACCTTAATTGCAAATTGTTCAAATTATAGAGGTTTGTTTTGTAAAGTTTAATATATAGGCGAACTTATCGATAACTTCACCTGCAATAGGCGAAGTTACCCATAACTTCGCCTGTATAACTCTGACCCTATATAAAGAAGTTTTAAGGTCAAACTGTTCATTATTTTTTAAACCAGCGAACTTATCTTCCACCCACCCGGCGAACTTATTATCAGAACCCTAAGCGAACTTATCGTTCGAATCCGATCTGTGTTGTTTTCATTCTCGATTTCAATCCGATTAAAGGTGTGTAGGGTTATTGTGTTGAATATTCACCGTAATTGATGTTATTCAAAGGTCATATCGACCAGTTTCCTGACTTCAGACTTTCGATACCTTACATTCGATTTTTAAACTTGTCATTACGTTTTCATAATCAACTTAAACGTCTAGATCATCATATAATCAAGTTTTACGGAGTCCGCAATCTCGAAATTGACCCAATTCACCTCGTTCGAAAAACCTAACTGTTGCCGTTTCATATTCGGCGAAGTTACCGTTTAGGCGAAGTTATCCGTAACTTCGCCTGAGATTTAACTTCGCCTGATAATTAATTATGTAACAGTATTTGAGGCGATGTTGTGGTTAGGCGAAGTTATCATTAACTTCGCCTGGACCTTTTTACTTAACTGTTATCCGGCGAAGTTCAAGTTGAGGCGAAGTTATTCCCAACTTCGCCCCACCTCTAACTTCGCCTATACAGAATAAATCACAACTTCGCTCATGGTAACAGGCGAACTTGTGATTTTCCTTGACATTTATCTAACTTAGCCTGTTTGTTGCAGAAATGACTGCTGTAGCTGGAGCAGGCGGCGCAGGTGGTGATGATGGAGGAGACAACCAACGACAGTTTTTCCAGGGTCATAATATTTACATAACATTAGACCCAGATGCGAGCGGTGTTGATGATTTCCGCGAGATCATCACGTTCTTACTCCGCTCGCGTATATTCCACGCGATTACCACAACGCTGCCGATATCCTTGCCTAACATTGAGGATTTTTGGCAGACCGTGGAGTATGACTGTCGCGTCGAGCCCCCGGTGATGCGCGCAACGGTCAACAATCAGATTGTTCAGTTCTCATCTGAACAAATCCGGGCGGCTTTGCGTTTTGGAGATGAGACAAGAGACGACCCGACAGATTTTGTGGCTCCATTCCGTGATGGAGCGTTTCTGAGAATGGGATACTCTGGTCCCTTGGGCGACACTCAGAGACGGAAGGGGTTCTTACTAGACTAGTGGCGCTTTCTCATGCATGTCATGATCGTGTGCATGACAGGGAGAAAGGCTGGTACTGATGGGATGGGCGCGACCATGCAGTCGGCGATGACTGCTCTGACTTATAATAAGCGTTACAGCTTTAGTCAGATGGTCTTCTACGAGATAGATCGACAGAGAAGAGCGGTGGCACGTGAAAGATTTCTCATGTATCCAAGATTCATTCAGATGATCTTGAATCACGTTGCTCCAACGTTACCTCAGCGCCGCCCTATCAGATATGTAGAAAGTGTGAGTAAAAGGATCTTCGCCCAGTGCAGATCTTCCAGTGCGAGGAGTAAACCTGAGCTCCGTCCTTGACATACTCATTTATTCGGGTACTTGATCAACCCAGAGTATGTGCCAGCTCGTGGGGACGAGTTTCGGGATCCTCAACCACAACAGGCTGGAGCGCCTCAAGCTATACCTGCTGCTCCTGTTGTGTCACCGGAGGAGAATGTAGACCTTGATGCTGCATTTGGTGGTCAAGGCTTCTTTGATATGGATCGGGTTGATCCTGAAGAAGTTGTGCAAGTATCATTTGAAAGGGTTTCGAGTGTGAATGTGACTAGGGCAGCTACAACGGTGGCTGACTCTGATTCTGATGATGAAGTGGATGAAGCAAGACGAATTTTGGTAACTCAAGAACGAATTCATGGGAAAAGAAAGAGAACTGATGATGACAGCGAGTCAGATTATGAGGAAGAAGTGCATCAGTTGATTCGGAGATCAAGAAGGGAACGGGCAGATGCAGGTTCAGCAGCTGGTGAGAGCTCAAGGGTGGTACGTTTCACTCCACCCGCACTGTCCGGTATGACAATAGTTCCTTCATCATTACCTGTTACAAGGCCAAGCGCCACGGATGTTCCCGTGGTGGCTATCTCATCTGCATTTGGCCTCCCACCCACTACATTCCAACTATCGGCTCCTGAGATTGTATCGTTGCCACCTCCAACTCTTACTCCAACGGAGGTCGTGGCAAGATTTATAGAGTCGACGGTTGTAGCAACTGCAGGATTGTCAGTAACGTTGCCACCTGCGGTTACGTTTACGCCTACTTCTAAGGTCCCGGTTACATCGGAAATCCCTCCTCAGTGTAGGTTCCCTGGACGGATCACACGAGATATCCCGATATACACAGGTGCGGAATCCCTGTGTAGATCGTTACGGACGTAGAATATAATCACACAAACACACGTACACACGATACGAACAAAACTCACGTTATATTGATAACCCGAACCGTGTTACTTACAGACTCACGTCAATAGACTCACGTAAACTGAACTCGATCAACCAAAACACTAACTGACCAACCTATTTTTTTTTCTAAACCGTAAACAGTTAAACTATTTAAATACACGACAACTTCGCCTCAGGCGAAGTTGTCCATAACTTCGCTCGTTGAACAAGTTCGCCTAGGCGAACTTGTCAACAACTTCGCTTGGTTAACAAGTTCGCCTAAGCGAACTTGTCAACAACTTCGCTTCTAAACAAACAATTACATAAACAATATTACAGACTCGATTACAGACTTTAGACATATGAACTACTGACATCTATGCACCAACAGACTCCCCCTTGGCAGTAGCTTCATATCTTGATCTTTCAGCTCTTGTCTCGTAATCCTGTATCTTCATGCGTGCATTCTTTCTCTCACACACACCGTGACTACTCGCTGATATTTCCTTGCTTCATCCTTCCAAGCAGGAATGTAGAATATCTTCTTTTCGTTCAACGCTTGCAAATCAGCTTTCGATAAGTTAACAAGATGCATCGGGTCATACACTCTCAGCACTTCTTGTTCATCTTCGTCTTCCATCACGGCTTCAGCAGTCTGGCAATCAACGTACCACCATTTCAGATTCTTCAACACATCTTGAGGCATATTCTTTATTGGAACCTCCTTGATGCATCGGATCGGCTTGTACTTCATCACCATCCATGGCTTGCCATCTGCTCTCAATCCCCTCTCTGTATCCTCCACGAGCTTTCCCTTCTGTGGCTTTAATAGTTCAAACTTCTTTTCTTTTATGCCTTCTTTCCACACAATCTTCTCAATCATTCTTGCCATATTGTTGTCACTTCTGTTTATCAGGCCCAACCTGCCCAAATCTTTTACCTCGCATTCCGGCAACGTATTGAGAGATCTCAACATTCTCTTGAAGTATTGAATGCCATCATAACGCTTCACCACAAACAACATGATCTGTTCATCATAAATCCAACAGATGATTCCCTTCTTCGACTCAGCATAGCCTTTGATGTTATAACTTTTCTTGAACATGGCTGGAACAGCAGGCTTCTTGGTCTTGATAAACCAATGAGCACAGCCTTCCTTCCACCTAGGCTGCTCCTCCCACTCAGTCTCATCCATCTCAGCACTCACACCGGCTTTCTCAACCTCAGGGATCTCGTGTTCAACGTTTTCTTCTACTATCTCCCCCTCTTCTATTCCATCTTCAATCACAATCTGCTCACCGATCTTCTCAATCATATCATTCGGCAGCACATCTTCATCAAACATAACATCGTCACTGAACATATCATCGTCCAGCTCTTTCAGCGCATCTATCACATCATCTTCAACTAACACCACATCATCACCAGGACCACCAGCCACGTCAGTAGACTCCCCCTCAGCTGTGGAAGTACCAAGAGCTTCAGAAGTTCTTGGCAGCTCACCACCTGCATCTTTCGATGCATTGGGATCATCGTCTCGGTCGTTCCTCTTCTTCGTTCTGAGCTCGTCGCCCTTACAGCTCATCTCCCCCTGAGATGCCAAGAACTCCTTCAAGGCATCTATAATTTTCCCGTGCTCAACCAGGAGGGATGCCTGTAGTTGATTTGCTTCCACTAGGCTTTGAATAGTCTTCGACTGTTCTGCCACGATCCGCTCTAGTGAAGCTATCCTTTCTGTGTCTGACATTGGCGAAGGCGAGACTCCAGAAGCAGGCGTAACCGCAGGTGGTACCATACCTGATAACCCTGCAGTTGTGACGACCGTTGACTCCACAAAACGAGCAGCTACCACCGATTGAGTTAGCGTTGGCGGTGGTAGAGACACGATCTCTGGAGTCGACGTCTGGATGGTAGCGGTGGATGGAATGCTAGCCATTGATGTAGCCACTACGGGAACATCCGCAGCGCTTGTACTTGTTACCTGTATAGAAGAAGGAACAATGGACATACCAGACAGTGCGGCCGGAGCAAATCGTACAGTCCTTGAAGTCTCTCCAGCTCCCATGCCAGCACCTGTCCTCTCCCGTCTTGATCTTCTAATCAGCTTATGAATGTCCTCTTCCTCTTCCGACTCATCATCATCCTCCGTTCTCTTCCTCTTCCCAAACGTTCTTTCTCGAGACACCATCAACCGTCTCCCCTCATCCATAATCTCATCCAAGTATGAGTCAGCCATCGAAGTAGCTGCTCTAGTCATACTCACACCCGAACTCTGTACAGCCGAGACCTGCACCTCTTCAACCTGATCCATGTCAAAATAGCCTTGACCTCCAAAAACAGTGTCAAGGTCTATATCCTCAGCAGTCGATGCAACAGGCACAGCAGGAGCAGGAACAGCTTGAGTTGCTCTTGCCTGTTGCGGTTGAGGATCTCTGAACTCGTCCCCACCAGCAGGAACATACTCTGGGTTAATTAAAAACCCAAATAGAGGAGTATGCCTGGGACGACGTTCAGGATTGCTCCTCGCACTTGACGTGCGGCATTGAGCAAAGATACGTTTGCTCACCGATTCCACGTATCTGATCGGGCGTCTCTGAGGTAGAGCCGGAGCCACATGGTTCAATATCATCTGTAAAAAGCGTGGGTACATGATGAACCGCTCCCGAGACATCGCCCGTCTTTGTCTATCAAGCTCGTAAAAGACCATTTGACCAAAATCAAACCTTATAATTTTAACAATTTTCCAATTAAGTTATAAAACTTTCCAAGAAGAAATAAATAACATGATCAATTCTAAGTAACCAGTTAAAAAATCATAAAGCTATCTAAGTACAAAAACGTAAAAGAATAAGGGATCAAATTTCAGTCTTGCTAGGGACTGCTACGTTTTAGAAAAGATCCGAACAGGAATCATACTAACTACGTGACTGTCACATAGATCCGTGTTTAGCTGTATTATGACATATAGAGACAGGTTGTAAGCAGGTAATATACTTAAGATGGTTTTCATCGTTTCTGTGATACGAGTTAGATTCAATTAATCCTTAAAATTTAAGTGGGCAACAACTCAGAAATATTGATGCCTCCTATCTATCCTCAAAGCGTATTTGGCTTTCCCCAAGTCACCCCGAATTGACTTCGACCCATAGTGTCTGATTAAATTGTAAATGCTCTTCTTCTGGTTCCCGTTCTTCTTCTTACTCTAAGATTGAGAAGTCTTGATTTTATCATCACTAATATGTTTCAATAGCTCCAAATATTTTTTTTTTAACATAAACATAGACTTCAAAGTAGAAATTAACTGCAAGTCCCGTATCTGGATCACTGCAGTATCTTGAAACGCTATCTTCACGGGAATCAGAACACACATGGGCTCGTGTATGACTGGGTAATCGCTTTTCTGCCTATCATTCGGAAAGATATACATGAAGACACGCAAAACTCTTAAGGAGTTTCCACATAAAATCAAGTAAATTTAATTTGTATCACATCTACTTTTACGCACCATAAAAAGTTACCATGATATACAATGACTGTCCTAAAGCCTTTTAAGCCTAATAACTTTACTAGTTAAGCACACAGAATTAGTATATCTATCATTTTCCAAGGTTGGATCAATTTTCCGTTTAACATAGCTAACGAACTTCTCACGAAGTAACAGACTTGAAAAATAATTTCATTTCCCCTATCTTCTTTCAAAATTTAAACAAAAATCGCTCCGATCAAAACAAAGTCTTCAGGTAAACGGCTATCCCGAAGATCCAAAGGATCAACTGGACCGACCACATACTAGTATGTGTCCTTCTAACTAAATATGATCGACTAATTTTAAGCGAAAGAACGAAATAACTCATCATAAACCGCCCCGGTCACTATCAGTAATCTGGTTAATGGCTATCCTCAAAATCTACAAGTAGAGAATGAGGACCAAAACATATCCGAAGACAAGTCCTTCAAACTAATGTAACCGACATAATTTTAAGCGATTAGTGACGTTTTTTTTTTTAAATAACACAAGAAAAGCATGGTTACTCGGGATTGATCATCCCATTCAGTTCAATAAGGTTTTGAAATCTGGATTTGTCAAACGCTTTAGTGTATAAATCAGCAAAATTATCAAGCGTATCCACCTTTTCAAGAATTATCAGTTTCTTCTCAGCACAATCCCGTATGAAATGATGACGTATGTCAATGTGTTTAGTTTTACTATGTTTCACGGGATTGTTAGTTACTGAGATAGCAGCTGTGTTATCAATGCAAATAGGAGTAAGTAAGAAATTCAGACCATAGTCGCGCAGCTGTTGTTGTATCCAAAGAACCTGAGAGCAGCAGTTCGATGCGGCCATGTATTCTGCCTCACAGGTTGAAATTGCGACTGAAGTCTGCTTCTTGCATTGCCACGACACCAATCTGCCACCAAGAAACTGACATCCTCCAGTTGTTGACTTCCGACTCTGATTGCACCCTCCATAATCAGAGTCTGTGTAAGCGACCAGCACCAAGTCTCCTCCTCTCGGGTACCACAACCCCAGCTTCGGCTTGCCCTTGAGATACCGCAGTATCCTCTTTGCACCTTTCAAATGGGATTCTTTTGGATTTGCCTGAAAACGTGCACAAAGACAAACAGCAAACATTATATCAGGCCTAGATGCAGTTAAGTACATTAAAGAACCTATTATCGCCCGATACTGAGTTGGGTCCACATCTGCATCACCGTCTACTTCAGCACCCAATTTGTGATTGACGCAGATTGGAGTATCATATGGAGAACTGTCCTCCATCTTGAAGCGCTTGAGCACATCATGAACATACTTCGTCTGATGAATGAACATCCCGTCCTTCCTCTGATCAACCTGCAATCCTAGAAAGAAAGTTAGTTCACCCATAGCACTCATTTCAAACCTTTTCTTCATGACGGCTTCAAACTCCTGACACATGGAGACTTTTGATGCAGCAAAAATAATGTCGTCCACGTAGACTTGTACCAGCAGGAAGTCGCTTCCATCTCTTTTAAAGAACAACGTGCTATCAATTTTCCCTCTTTCAAAACCATTCTCGAGCAAGTAATCCGATAAAGTTGCATACCAGGCACGAGGTGCCTGATGTAATCCATACAACGCCTTGCTCAACCTGTACACGTGATCTGGATAGTCTGGGTCAGGAAAACCCGGAGGTTACTCAACATACACAACCTCATCAACTTTCCCATTCAAAAACGCACTCTTCACATCTAGCTGAAACACCTTCATCTTTTCATGAGCAGCAAACGCCAAAAATAATCTTATGGCTTCCAACCTAGCGACAGGAGCAAACACTTCGTTATAATCAATCCCCTCTTATTGATTAAAACCTTTGACTACTAGCCTCGCCTTGTTTCTAATAATAATCCCCTTATCATCTCTCTTGCACTTGAACACCCATTTTGTGCCTATCGCATGCACATTCTTTGGTTTTTCAACCAAAGTCCAAACTTCCATCTTCTCGAATTGAGCCAACTCTTCTTGCATGGCCTCGACCCACGAGCTGTCCTTTAAGGCCATTTGATAATTTTTCGGTTCAATCTGGCTTATAAAACAGGTATACAGGCATTCATTGATAATTCCCGTCTCTTTAATGCTTGTATAAACACAGGTATGTTCATTCAAGCTACTTCTCGTTTGTACACCTGAGGACACATCACCAATCACATTATCCAAAGGGTGATCTTTATGAATCCTCGTGGTCGGAACAGAACCGACATGCAAATTATCTTCCAAATTAGAAGAGATCTCATCAATGGTTGTTTCATGCTGAGAGTGAAAAGGATTGATAAATTCTTCTTCAGTTGAGGCAGCAGGGGTATCGATAGTGTTTGATGAGGAAGGTTGACATTTATCAATCAGTTGTCTTTGTAATAGATTTTATTCCTCATCGAGTATCATCTTCGTTGCAGCTCTTTCTTCTTCTTCAGAAATCTCCAAATCCGGTACGTTAAACGACTTAAAAAGCTTAACATAGTCGAAAAGCTCAGCAGGTCCATTGCTAGGTTTTGGCGGTTGGTAACTTGTGATGTCAGTGTTACACACCACCTCCACCTTGCAAGTCGAAGTATTGAAGACCCGTCTGTTGGGAGTACCAACAACATAACCGACTAATATTCCTTCATCGGCTACTTCCCCAAATTTAGAATTTTTCTTCATGATCGAACAAGGGGACCCGAATGGTTCAAGACCACTCAAGTTGGGCTTCCTTCCATGTATAAGCTCGTAGCAAGTTTTACCAAGTCTCTTAACGGTTAACACCCTATTCAGAACATAGCAGGCTGTAGCAACCGCTTCAGCCCAGAACATCACAGGAAGCTTCGAATCTGCCAGCATAGTCCTGGCTCCTTCAATTAATGTTCGGTTCTTCCTTTCAGCCACCCCATTCTGTTGCGGAGTATACGGAGCGCTGTATTGATGTTCAATTCCTTTCTGAAGACAGAAGATCTCCATTTCAAAGTTCTTGAACTCCGTACCATTGTCACTTCTGATGAACTTAACTGTTTTACTCATGACGTTCTCAACTTTAGTAATCAAATTCTTCACCATTTGAGCCGTCTCATCTTTCGATTTCAGAAAATATACCCACGAATATCGCGAGTAGTCATCAATGATCACCAAGCAGTAAGAAGTACCTCCTAGACTTTGTACATTCACTGGACCGAAGAGATCCATGTGAAGCAGTTCTAGAGTACTGGCAATTGAGTTGACCTTCTTGGTGAGATGGGATTTCTTGTGTTGCTTTCCCTTCTTGCATGCAATACATTTGTCTTCAAAGTTAAAACTTTTCAAGGGAACGCCCATCACAAGCCCATTTTTGACAATGTGGTTCATATTCCGAAGATGAATGTGCCCCATCCTTCTGTGCCATAGTTCGGATTCTGATTCGCTTGCTTTCGTCATTAAGCATGATTCTCCCGTGGCCATTTCAGTAGACCTCATATCCATCACATATGTATTTGTATCACGTGGAGCTTTCATCACTATCCACTCGTCTGGTATCTGAAAACCAGGCTTCAACACGATCGCCTCATTCTTCGTGAAGTGAACAGTATACTCCTTATCACAAATCTGCGACACACTCAGCAGATTGTGCTTCAGCTCTTCCACAAAATTCACATTCTCAAGTGTCATTTTCCCATTGGACACCGTTCCTCTCCCAGTAATTCTTCCTCCACTTTCACCAGCAAAACTAACTCTGGTTCCCTGAACAGGTTTTAAGTCGTGCAACAAGTATTTGTTGCCCGTCATGTGCCGGGAACAGCCGCTATCTACAATCCAAAGACTGTGGGCAGCCCTGTTCAACTGTTCCTGCACAATAAAGCAAATGATTAGAATCTAGGGACCCAAGACCAATTGGTCTTGGATCTATACATCCCGTACTTCTGCTTTCCAAAGTTAGCATTTGGATAATTCCTGTCAGTCCAATTAGGAAATCTCTTTGGAAATTGCGTGTGAGGCCTTCCAAACCTATGTGTATTGAAAGTATTATATCTAACAGTTTGGTTATTAGCATTGTAAAACTGAGGTCTATTTCTGTGAAAACCTGAATTAGTTACATTTCGAAACTTTGAATGGTTTTCAGTTTTAGCATTATTAAAATTTCCATTAATCTTATGCTCAGTTTTAATAGGCCTCACGCCTCTGAATTTCGGCGTCAGAGGACAATCTGCAACAAGATGTCCTAACTTATTACATCTAAAACAACACCTATACTCCATTTTCTTTTCAAAGGTTGTTTTGGATGTCGAGGCAGTATTACCGGCCGTTCGTCTCACATAAGGTGGGACATACGGGTTGAGTGGAGTACTCTTTTTAGAAGTTTTATCTTTATCTCCACCAGTGGGTAACACTACCTTCTCTTTTGTCTTACCCGATTCGGACAACTTATCCGAATTCGATGAGACTGGACTCGTAACAGAAATATTTACACTTGAAACAGGCGAACTCGTTTCGCTACTACTAACACTTGATTCTTTACTTGTAACCTTGATTGGAACTGTCTGAGGAACTTCAAAATCAGCAGATTTCTGTACACTGGGGTTAAAAGTGTAATTGTGGTTATACGGTGGTGGAACCTCGTGATAACCAATTCATCCTCTCTTTGTAGAGGTACCTTGATCACTAACAAGGTGATCAAGAATAGCTGAGGAATTTCGGAACTGCTCCAGTTTTCGGTTTAGTTCCACCACTTTCACCTGGTGGTCAGCAATCTGCTTTTCACGTTCAGCAATCAGTTTAGTCTTTTCTTCTAAAACCTCATAACTAAGATCAATTACTTCAATTTTTTCAGCAAGTTTAGTTTTTAAGCTTCTAACATCTTTTTCACACGCTTTAATTTTAACTTTGTAACTGTTTTCTCTTGCTTTTGTAAAGTGATAATCTTCTTTAAGAGTTTTAAATTCAGCATCTAAACGAACATACTGATCAGTTATAGTAGCAAGTTGCTCAGACAAATTCTCACATTTAGTACAAAAAGATTTAGAACTTACCTCGGAGATTTGATCATTGTTATTTGCCATGAAAGCTTTTTCCTTACCAGTAGCTTTCTCTTCTCCGGTAGTCTTCTCACGTTCTTCACTCTCAACCTTAGCCATATTAGCCTGCTCATTAGTTTCGTTCAAATGCAGGTTCCTGTTGTATTCACCTGCTTCTCTAGACAACATGGCATTGATTTCCTTATTATTCCCAGTATGCTGTGCAGGCCGGCCTTGACCACGTTCAACCCTCTCGTTTCTGCAATCTTTGGCAAAGTGCCCGTTTTGTTGACAGTTATAGCACCTCACCTTAGACTTGTCGAACCCTGGCCTGCCTCCAACAAACTTTCTCCCTGTCTTTCTAATGAACTTCTTCACTCTCCTCACTATCATGGCCATCTGCCATTGTAAATCCATCTCCTCCAGATCATCAGCATCGATCTGGTCATAGTCTTCATCTAGCATTGCTGGATCAACCACCTTTCCTTGAATATAATTTTCATATGAAGCAATAAATGAAGCATAGAGTCCAAACTGCTCTTCAGCAGATTTGACGCTCATTGGCATCTTTGAGTAATTATTGCTTGAGGAACTTGAAGATCCACCAATCTTGCTTGCTGTCTGTTGAGTACCACTTGATCCACCCGCAACAAAGCAAACATCCCCATTCGAGTTTACTGACACTTGCCCCTCCTGTGAAGAATTGGCACCCGACTCACCCTTCGAGTAGTAGGCGGCAGAATCAGTCTTTGAATTTGTATTGGAGTTTACTTTAGCTCCGTACATGCCTGGATCTTGAACCTGATCCATAGATGTTTCTTTTCTTACCATATTAAGCTCAAAAGTTCTGAGTTTGTTGACAGCGGTTTCAAGATCATAAGTAGGGAAGTCCTTGTCTTCCTTCATCAGTACAGTATACATCTCCCATTTTGGTGGGAGAGCATCGAGAAGTTTTTCCACAATCTCTTCTTCTCGGTAGGAAATGGAGTAGTTACTCAATTCAGTCATTAGATGATAATATCGAGTGATAATATCATCAAGGGATTCGTTTTTAAGTACTTAAAGACTAAAAATTGAGTTTTAAGCAGCTTTATCTTTGAGGCCCGAATGCCTACATTTCCTTCGAATCTGCTCTCAAGAGCTTCCTAAAGCTCTCTAGCTGATGTATACTTTCTGAAAGTACGGAGGATCTCCTATGGAAGAGCCATTGTGATTGCAGCATGAGCCTTGCTTTCGGCTTCATACATCTTCTTCTCCTCCTCTTCCATTTTACTGTATTTCTTTATTTGGTCTCGACCCTCATACTCCATGATCGGTGGAATATATCCATCTTGGATGCATACCCACATTTTCGCATCCTGGTACTTAACATACTGTATGAACCGATCCTTCCACGCAACAAAGTCGGTTCCCTTCAGCAGCCTTGGGGCCTTTGTAGCTGACCCCGCTTCAACTTCCATCTTGACAAGCTCTGAAATGTTGATTGACGACATCCTTCTTGAAGACTAAGAAACCCGAAAAATTCTGAAAAGGGCGAAGTTAGAAAAATTTCTTCGAAACAGTACTGTAGGCGAAGTTAAGTATAACTTCGCTTAAGTAATAACTTCGCTGGATCCTTCTTAAATTCGCGTAACTGGGCGAAGTTGAGAATAACTTCGCTTAGGATAAGCGAACTTAGAAAGTAAGCGAACTTGAAGAGAACTTCGCTGAACTGGGCGAACTTGAGAAGAACTTCGCTGAGTTAGGCGAAGTTGAGGAGGTAGGCGAAGTTGTGAATAACTTCGCTTCTCCTTATATCTTCGCTGAAACCCTACGAATCCTGACGGCAACTTCGCCTGATGAACAGCAACTTCGCCTGACGAACTTGAACTTTCTGCAGATCTGAAAAACGGATTTTAACGACGATTTTGACGGTTTGAAGGCTTAAACACACTGGTAGGAAGCTAGAATGAGCAAAAACACCACAAACTCGTCCCGGTAATACCCGAAATGAAACGAATTCTACACCCGCGTGAATATCCCGAACCACACAATCGAGCAAAAGCTCTGATACCAATTGTAGGTTCCCTGGACGGATCACACGAGATATCCCGATATACACAGGTGCGGAATCCCTGTGTAGATCGTTACGGACGTAGAATATAATCACACAAACACACGTACACACGATACGAACAAAACTCACGTTATATTGATAACCCGAACCGTGTTACTTACAGACTCACGTCAATAGACTCACGTAAACTGAACTCGATCAACCAAAACACTAACTGACCAACCTATTTTTTTTTTCTAAACCATAAACAGTTAAACTATTTAAATACACGACAACTTCGCCTCAGGCGAAGTTGTCGTGTATTTAAATAGTTTAACTGTTTATGGTTTAGAAAAAAAAAATAGGTTGGTCAGTTAGTGTTTTGGTTGATCGAGTTCAGTTTACGTGAGTCTATTGACGTGAGTCTGTAAGTAACACGGTTCGGGAACTTGTCAACAACTTCGCTTGGTTAACAAGTTCGCCTAAGCGAACTTGTCAACAACTTCGCTTCTAAACAAACAATTACATAAACAATATTACAGACTCGATTACAGACTTTAGACATATGAACTACTGACATCTATGCACCAACACTCAGTACACTCAAGATATATCACATCTGAGGTTTGATTTCGATGCAACCCTATCAGACTCAGAACGAATAGCAGCACTTGAACGGGTCGTGGCAGAACAATCAAGGGTGAATCTTATCCAGACCCATGCTATTCAGCGCTTAGTTGCAGAGAATCAGATACAGTCGTCCCTGCTGGTAGAACATGGCAAAATCATTGATGCTTTGAAGGAGTTCTTGGCATCTCAGGGGGAGACGAGCTGTAAAGGCGATGAGCTGAGGACTAAGAAGCGAAATGACAGAGACGATGATCCCAATGCATCGAAAGGTGCAGGTGGAGAGTTGCCAAGAACTGAACAAGCTCTTGGGACTTCTGCAACTCAGGGGGAGTCAACAAGTGCAGCTGGCGGTACAGGTGATGAGGTGGTGGTCGTGGTTGAGGAGATGGATGATGAGTATATAGGTGATGATGATATATTACCAGTTGATGAGATAGAGAAGATTGGTGCAGAGATTGTGATTGATAATGATATTGAAGAGGGAGAGATTCTAGAAGAGAATGTGGAGCATGAGATTCCGGAAGTCGATAAGGCATATATGAGTCAAGAGATTGGAAATGATGAGACTGAATGGGAAGAGCAGCCTAGATGGAAAAAAGGCTATGCTCAGTGGTTTGTAAAAACGAAGAAACCGGCGGTCCCTACTATGTTTAAGAAGAGTTACAACATTAGAGGCTATGCTGAAGCAAGAAAGGGGATTATATGCTGGATATATGATGAGCAGTTGAGGCTCTTTGTGATTAAGAGGTATGATGGTGTTCAGTACTTCAAGAGGCTGTTGAGATCATTGAATACATTGCCAGAATGTGAAGTGAAAGACTTGGCCAGATTGGGGTTAATAAACAGAAGTGATGATAACATGGCTAGAGTCATTGGGAAGATTGTTTGGAAGGAAAGTATAAAAGAGAAGAAGTTCGAGCTGTTGAAACCACAAAAGGGAAAACTCATTGAAGACAAAGATAGAGGGATGAGAGCAGATGGCAAGCCTTGGATGATTATGAAGTATAAGCCGATCCGGTGTCTAAAAGAAGTGCCGATGAAACAAATGCCCAAGGATGTGCTGAAAGAGCTGAAGTGGTGGTATGTAGATTGTGAAACAGCTGAAGCAGTAATGGAGGACGAAGATGAACAAGAGCTGCTGAGAGTGTATGATCCGATGCATCTAGTGAACTTATCTGAAGCTGATCTGCAGGCGCTGAATGAGAAGAAGATATTTTATATTCCTGCTTGGAAAGACGAAGCGAGGAAGTATCAAAGAGTTGTTTCGGTATGTGTACGAGAAGGAGTGCATGCTTGAAGATGATGATACAAGATTGTTGAGATTACAAGACACGTGCTTGAAGATAAAGATATGAAGCTACTGCCAAGGGGGAGTCTGTTGGTACATGTTGTCAGTAGTTCAGTATATAGTGTCTGTAATCGAGTCGTTTGGATTTGTGTTTTGTATGTAGCGAAGTTAGCTCACAAGTTCGCTAATACAGGCGAACTTGATGAGTAAGCGAAGTTAGGAACAACTTCGCCTGAACATGCCAGGCGAAGTTGTCGTGTTTATAAGTATAGGTTACGGCTGAGATGTAAACAAGTTTTAAGTTTTCAGTTTACGTGTTTACGAGTTGTGTAATAAGTGATTGATATCACGTGTATCCAGTTGCAATATACAACGTGTCTTTGCTTATTGTAACGTGTGTTCGATCGTGTTAAGGTATATCGTCTTCTACGCTCGTAACGTCTTACGTAGGGATTCCGCACCTATGTAGAACGAGATATTCCGTGTAGATCCGGCTGGGAACCTACAAGGTCAACTCGGGGTGACTTGGGGAAAGCCAAATACGCTTTGAGAATAGATAGGAGACATCACAATCTCTGATATGTTGCCCATTTAAATTTTAAGCTTAATTGAACCTAACCCGTATCACAGAAGCGATGAAAACCATTTTAAGTTATTTACCTGCTTACAACCTGTCTCTTTATGTCATAATACAGCTGAACATGGATCTATGTGACAGTCACGTAATTAGTATGATTCCTGTTCGGATCTTTTCTAAAACGTGGTAGTCCCTGTCGAGACTGAAATTTGATCCCGTGTACCTTATTTCTAAGTTTTATCCTACTTATGTAGTTGTATGCTTTTATACCTGGTTACTTGGTCTTAATCGTATCATTTAACTCTTTAAAGGATGTTTTAAAACTTAATTGCAAATTGTTCAAATTATAGGGGTTTGTTTTGTAAATTTTAACATCGGCGAAGTTATCCCAACTTCGCCTGCAATAGGCGAAGTTATCCATAACTTCGCCTGTATAACCTTTGTTGGTGCATAATGTCAGTAGTTCATAGTCGTGTGTCTGTAATTGAGTCTGTAATGATTAATTATGTTTTATATGTTTAAGCGAAGTTACTGACAAGTTCGCTGTTTAGGCGAACTTGTTAGTCAAGCGAAGTTATGGACAACTTCGCCTGAACATGCCAGGCGAAGTTGTCGTGTATATATATTCCTAGGTTACGGTTTGTTTAGAAGTTGATCGAGTTGTTTATCGAGTTGTTCAAGTTATCGTATACAGACGTGTGTGAGTCGAGAGACGTGTATTCAGTGATTATATCACGTGTTCGGTTATAATATAACGTGTTCGTTTATTCGTATCGTGTGTTTGTTTGATTCGTGTTCTACACTCGTAACGACCTACGCAGGGATTCCGCACCTGTGTAGATTGAGATATCCCGTGAAGATCCATCCAGGGAACCTACAATTGGTATCAGAGCTTTTGCTCGATTGTGTGGTTTGGGATATTCACGCGGGTGTAGAAATCGTCCCGTTTCGACTATTCGCGGGACGTGTTTTCTGTGTTTTTGTGTCATTCTTACCTCCTACCATCGTATACAACCCTTTACACCGTCAAAAACCTCGAAAAATCCAGATTCCAGATCTGCAGAAACTTGGTGTTCATCAGGCGAAGTTGCCGTCACTGTTCGTAGGGTTTCGGCGAAGATATAAGGTTAAGCGAAGTTATCCACAACTTCGCATACCTTCTCAAGTTCGCCTAACTCAAGCGAAGTTCTCTACAACTCCGCCTACCTCCTAAGTTCGCTTACCTCAAGAGATGTTAAGAATCAGCGAAGTTCTTCAGTGAAGTTAAGACTTAAGCGAAGTTATCCGTAACTTCGCCTACAGTACTTAGTCAAAAAAAAAAATTATTTTTCGGGTTTCTTAGTTTTCGAGAAAGATGTCGTCAATTAACATCTCTGAGTTAGTAAAGATGGAAGTAGAAGCAGGCTCAGCTACAAAAGCACCAAGGTTGCTGAAGGGAACCTACAATTGGTATCAGAGCTTTTGCTCGATTGTGTGGTTCGGGATATTCACGCGGGTGTAGAAATCGTCCCGTTTCGACTATTCGCGGGACGTGTTTTCTGTGTTTTTGTGTCATTCTTACCTCCTACCATCGTATACAACCCTTTACACCGTCAAAAACCTCGAAAAATCCAGATTCCAGATCTGCAGAAACTTGGTGTTCATCAGGCGAAGTTGCCGTCACTGTTCGTAGGGTTTCGGCGAAGATATAAGGTTAAGCGAAGTTATCCACAACTTCGCCTACCTTCTCAAGTTCGCCTAACTCAAGCGAAGTTCTCTACAACTCCGCCTACCTCCTAAGTTCGCTTACCTCAAGCGAAGTTAAGAATCAGCGAAGTTCTTCAGTGAAGTTAAGACTTAAGCGAAGTTATCCGTAACTTCGCCTACAGTACTTAGTCAAAAAAAAAAAATTACTTTTCGGGTTCTTAGTTTTCGAGAAAGATGTCGTCAATTAACATCTCTGAGTTAGTAAAGATGGAAGTAGAAGCAGGCTCAGCTACAAAAGCACCAAGGTTGCTGAAGGGAACCGATTTTGTTACATGGAAGGATCGGTTCGAACAATATGTCAAGTACCAGGATGCGAAAATGTGGGTATGAATCCAGGATGGTTATATTCCACCAACTATAGAGTATGAAGGTTGTGATCAGATCAAGAAGTACAGCAAAATGGAAGATGAAGAGAAAAAGATGTATGAGGCCGAGAGCAAGGCTCATGCTGCTATCACTATGGCTCTTCCACAAGAGATCCTTCATACTTTTAGAAAGTACAAGACAGCAAGAGAGCTTTGGGAAGCTCTTGAGAACCGGTTTGAAGGAAATGTGGGAATCCGTGCTTCGAAGATCAAATTGCTCAAAACCCAGTTCTCAGTCTTCAAGTATTTAAAGAATGAATCTCTAGATGATATCATCACCCGATATTATCATCTGATGACTGAACTGAGCAACTATTCAATTTCATACCGAGAAGAAGAGATAGTTGAGAAGCTTCTTGATGCTCTCCCACCAAAATGGGAGATGTACACGGTACTGATGAGGGAAGACAAAGACTTTCCCCAATATGATCTGGAAACGGCAGTTAACAAGCTCCGAACCTTTGAGCTTAACATGGTTAGAAAGGAGACACCTACGGATCAGGTTCAAGATCCAGGTATGTATGGTGCTAAAGTCAACTCTAGTTCAGGTTCGAAGACTGAATCAGCTGCCTACTACTCGAAGGGAGAGTCGGGTGCCAACTCATCACATGAGGGGCATGTGTCAGTCAACACGAATGGTGATGTTTGCTTTGTAGTAGGTGGATCTAGTGGTTCTAAACCGCAAACAAGCAAGAGTAGTTGCTCTCCAAGTATTCCTAGCAACAACTACTCTAAGATGCCTATGAGTGTCAAATCTGCTGAAGAGCAGTTTGCTCTCTATGCTTTTTTTATTGCTTCCTATGAGAACTACATTCAGGGGAAGATTGTTGATCCAGCTATGTTGGATGAAGACTATGACCAGATTGATGCTGATGATCTGGAAGAAATGGATCTGCAATGGCAGATGGCTATGATCGTGAGAAGAGTGAAAAGTTTTATGAGAAAGACCTGAAGAAAGTTTGTCGGTGGAAGGCCAGGGTTTGACAAGACGAAGGTAAGATGCTACAATTGTCAGCAAAACGGTCACTTCGCAAAGGAATGCAGGAATGAGCGTGTAGAACGAAGTCAGGGCAGGTCTACACAGCAAAGTGGGGGTTCTAAAGATTATAGTGCCATGATTTCCAGAGAAGATGGTGAATACAACTGGAACCTGCATTCTGAAGAAACTTTCGAACAAGCCAATTTGGCGAAGGTTGAAACTGAAGGAAGTGAGAAAGCTACTGGGGTAGATCAAGCGTTAATGGCAGATGTTAAAGACCAGTTCTCCGAGGTATGTTCTAAACCTACTTGTTCTAAATGTGAAAACTTGTCTGAGCAATTAGCAACTATAACTGATCAGTATGTTAGTTTGGATGCTGAGTTTAAAACTCTAAAAGAAGATCATCATTTTACAAAAGCAAGAGAAAATAGCTATAAAGTTAAAATAAAAGCCTGTGAAAAAGATATTAAAATTCTAAAAGCAAAACTTGCTGAAAAAATACAAGTGATTGATCTAAGCTATGAAGTTTTGGAAGAAAAAACCAAGCTAATAGCTGAAAGAGAAAAACAGATTGCTGATCACCAGGTGAAAGTGGTGGAACTGAATAGAAAACTTGAACAGTTCAGAAATTCCTCTGCTATTCTTGATCACCTTGTTAGTGATCAAGGTTCTTCTGTTAAGAGGGGAGGAATCGGTTATCATGAGGTTCCACCACCGTATAATCACAACTACACTTTTAATCCTAGTAATCAGAAATCTGTTGACTTTGAGGTTGTTCAGACAGTTCCAATTAAGGTATCTAGTAAAGAACCAGATGTTAGTAGAGGCGAAACAAGTCCGCCTGTTACAAATGTTAAAATTTCTGATCCGAGTCCAGTCTCATCAAGTTCGGATAAGTCATCCGAGCCTGGTAAGGCAAAAGAAGAGGCGGTATTGCCAAATGGTGGAGAGAAAGATAAAACAACTAAAAAGAGTTCTCCGCTAAACCCGTATGTCCCACCTTATGTGAGACAAACGGGCGGTAATAAAGCCTCGACATCTAAAACACCTGTTGATAAAAAGGTTGAACATAGGTGTTGTTTTAGGTGTAATCAATTAGGGCACCTAGTTGCAGATTGCCCTCTGAAGCAGAGATTCAGAGGTGTGAGGCCTACTAAAACTGAGAATAAGCCTAATGGTAATCATAATACTGGTAAAAATGAAAACCATTCAAAATTCAGAAATGTGACTAATTCAGGTTTTCATAGAAACAAATCTCAGTTTTACACTGCTAATAACCAAACCACAAGCTATAATTCTTTTATTTCACAAAGGTTTGGAAGGCCTCACAATCAATCTACAAGGAGGTATCCTAATAGGACTTACAGGAATTATCCAGATACTAACTTTGGAAAGCCAAAGATCGGGATGTATATTGGTCTTGGGTCCCTAGATTCTAATCTTTTGCTTTTATCGTGCAGGAACAGTTGAACAGGGCTGCCAATAATCTTTGGGTTGTGGATAGCGGCTGTTCCCGGCACATGACGGGTAACAAAAACTTGTTACACGATTTGAAACCTGTTCAAGGAGGGAGAGTAAGCTTTGCTGGAGAAAGTGGAGGCAAGATTACGGGAATGGGAACGGTGTCTAATGGAAAGATGACTCTAGAAAAAGTAAACTTTGTCGAAGAATTGAAGCACAATCTGCTGAGTGTGTCGCAGATTTGTGATAAGGAGTACACCGTACATTTTACAAAGAATGAGGCAATTGTGTTACATCCTGGTTTTTAGATACCAGAGGAGTGGATTGTGATGAAGGCTCCACGTGAGAGGAATACTTATATTATGGATATGAGGTCGACTGAAATGGCCACGGAAGAATCATGCCTTATGACAAAAGCGAGCGAATCGGAGTCCGAATTGTGGCATAGGAGAATGGGGCACATTCATCTTCGGAAGATGAACCACATTGTCAAGAATGGACTTGTGCTGGGCATTCCCTTGAAAAGTTTCAACTTTGAAGACAAATGTCTTGCGTGCAAGAAGGGAAAGCAGCACAAGAAATCCCATCACATCAAGAAGGTCAATTCTATTGTCAGTACTCTAGAATTGCTTCACATGGATCTCTTCGGTCCCGTGAATGCAAAAAGTCTAGGAGGTACTTCTTATTGCTTGGTGATCACTGATGATTACTCACGATATTCGTGGGTATATTTCCTGAAATCAAAAGATGAAACGGCTCAGATGGTGAAGAATTTGATTACCAAAGTTGAGAACGTTATGGATAAAAGGGTTAAGTTCATCAGGAGTGACAATGGAACGGAGTTCAAGAATTTTGAGATGGAGATCTTCTGCCTTCAGAAAGGGATTGAACACCAGTACAGCGCTCCGTATACTCCGCAACAGAATGGAGTGGCTGAAAGGAAGAATAGAACGTTAATTGAAGGAGCTAGAACTATGCTGGCTGATTCGAAGCTTCCTGTGGTGTTTTGGGCTGAAGCTGTTGCTACAGCCTGCTATATCCTTAATAGAGTCTTAACTGTAAAAAGACTTAATAAAACGTGTTATGAGCTATTGCATGGGAGGAAGCCCAACTTGAGTGGTCTTGAACCATTCGGGTCCCCTTGTTCGATTTTAAAGACAAATTCTAAATTTGGTGAAGTAGCCGATGAAGGAATATTAGTCGGTTATGTTGTTGGGACTCCCAACAGACGTGTCTTTAATACATCGACCAGCAAGGTTGAGGTGGTGTGTAACACCGATATCACAAGTTACAAACCGCCAAAACCAAGCAACGGACCTGCTGAGTTTTTTGACTATGATAGACTTTTTAAGTCTTTTAACATACCTTATTTTGATAGTGCAGAAGAAGAAGAAAGAGTTGCTACGAAGATGATCCTTGATGAGGAAGAAAATCTAGTGCAAAGACAGCTGTTTGATAAATGTCAACCTTCCACATCAAATGCTATCGATACCCCTGCTGCCTCTCCTGAAGAAGAATTTTTCAATCCGTTTCACTCTCAGCAAGAAACAACCATTGACGAGCTCTCTTCTAACTTGGAAGACAATTTGCATGTCGGTTCTGTTCCGACCATGAGAATTCATAAAGATCACCCTTTGGAGAATGTGATTGGTGATGTGTCCTCCGGTGTACAAACAAGACGTAGCTTGAATGAGCACACCTGTGTTTACACAAGCATTAAGGAGACAGGAATAATCAACGAATGCTTGTACACCTGCTTTATCAGCCAGATTAAACCAAAGAATTATCAAATGGCTCTAAAGGACAGCTCGTGGGTCGAAGCCATGCAAGAAGAGCTGGCTCAATTCAAGAAAATGGAAGTTTGGACTTTGGTTGAAAAACCAAAGAATGTGCATGCGATAGGCACAAAATGGGTTTTTAAGTGCAAGAGAGATGAGAAAGGGATTATTATAAGAAACAAGGCGAGGCTAGTCGTTAAAGGTTTTAATCAACAAGAGGGGATTGATTATAATGAAGTGTTCGCTCCTGTGGCAAGATTGGAAGACATTAGATTGTTTTTGGCATTTGCTGCTTATAAGAAGATGAAGGTATTTCAGTTAGATGTGAAGAGTGCGTTTCTGAATGGGAAAGTCGATGAGGTAGTGTATGTTGAGCAACCTCCGGGTTTTCCTGACCCAGACTTTCCAGACCACGTGTACAAGTTAAGCAAGGCGTTGTATGGACTACATCAGGCACCTCGTGCCTGGTACTCAACTTTATCAGATTACTTGCTTGAAAATGGGTTTGAAAGAGGGAAGATAGATAGTACGTTGTTCGTCAAGAGAGAAGGAAGCGACTTCCTGCTGGTACAAGTCTACGTGGATGACATTATCTTTGCTGCATCAAAAGTCTCCATGTGTCAGGAGTTTGAGGCCGTCATGAAGAAAAGGTTTGAAATGAGTGCTATGGGTGAACTAACTTTCTTTTTAGGATTGCAGGTTGATCAGAAGAAGGATGGGATGTTCATTCATCAGACCAAGTATGTCCATGATGTGCTCAAACGTTTCAAGATGGAGGACAACACTCCATTCGATACTCCAGTCTGCGTCAATCACAAATTAGGAGCTGATTCAGACAACGATGCAGACGTGGACCCAACCCAATATCGGGCTATTATAGGTTCTTTAATGTACTTAACTGCTTCTAGGCCTGATATAATGTTTGCTGTTTGTCTTTGTGCTCGTTTTCAGGCAAACCCAAAGGAATCTCACATGAAGGGTGTGAAGAGGATCTTGCGGTATCTCAAAGGCAAACTAAAGCTGGGGTTGTGGTACGCAAAAGGAGGAGACTTGGAGTTGGTCGCTTACACAGATTCTGATTATGGAGGGTGCAATCAGAGTCGGAAGTCAACTACTGGAGGATGTCAGTTTCTAGGAGGCAGATTAGTGTCCTGGCAATGCAAGAAGCAGACATCAGTCGCCATTTCAACATGTGAGGCAGAATACATGGCAGCATCCAACTGCTGCTCCCAGGTTCTATGGATTCAACAACAGTTACGCGACTATGGTCTGAATTTCTCACTTACTCCTATTTGCATTGATAACACAGCTGCTATCTCAGTAACTAACAATCCCGTGAAGCACAGTAAAACTAAACATATTGACATACGTCATCATTTTAGACGAGATTGTGCTGAGAAAAAACTGATTGTGCTTGAAAAGGTGGATACGCTTGATAATTTCGCTGATTTATATACTAAAGCGTTTGACAAATCAAGATTTCAAAACCTTGTTGAGTTGAATGGGATGATCAATCCCGAGTAACCATGCTTTTTGTGCATATAAAAAAAATGTCACTATCGCTTAAAATTATGTCGGTTGCCTCAGTTTGAAGGACATGTCTTAGGATATGTTTGGTCCTCATTTGTACCTGTAGAATATGAGGATAGCCATTAACCAGATGACTGAAAGTGACCGGGGCGGTTTATGATGAGTTTTCATTCTTTCGCTGAAAATTAGTCAATCATACTTAGTTAGAAGGACACATACTAGTATGTGGTCGGTCCAGCTGATCCTTTGGATCTTCGGAATAGCCGTTTACCTGAAGACTTTGTTTTGGTCGGGGCGATTGATGTTAAAATTTTTTTTTATGGGAAATGAAATTATTTTTCAAGTCTACTACTTCGTAAGAAGTTCTGTTTGCTATGTTTAACAGAAAATTGATCCAACCTTGGAAAATGATACATATACTGATTCTGTGTGCTTAACTAGTGAAGTTATTAGGCTTAAAAGGCTTTAGAACAGTCATTGTATGTCATGGTAGCTTTTTATGGTGCGTAAAAGTAGATGTGATACAAACTAAATCTACTCGATTTTACGTGGAAACTCCTTAAGAGTTTTGCATGTCTTCATATATATCTTTCCGAATGATAGGCAGAAAAGCGATTACCCAGTCATACACGAGCCCGTAAGTGTTCTGATTCCCGTAAAGATAGTGTGTGAAGAAACTGCAGTGATCCAGATTCGGGACTTGCAGTTGTTTGCTACTCTGAAGTCTATGTAAATGTTTATTTAAAAAAAAAAAAAAACCTTATGAGTTATTGAAACATTCTAGAGCTAACAATGTCAAGACTTCTCAATCATGGAGTAAGAAAGAGAACGGGAAGCAGATGAAGAGTACTTACAAACTTAATCAGACACTATGGGTTGAGGTCAATTCGGGGTGACTTGGGAAAGCCAAATACGCTTTGAGAATAGATAGAAGGCATCATAATCTCTGAGTTGTTGCCCACTTAAATTTTGAGACATAATTGAACCTAACTCGTATCACAGAAACGATGAAAACCATTTTAAGTTATTTACCTGCTCACAACCTGTTTCTTTATGTCATAATACAGCTAAACACGGATCTATGTGACAGTCACGTAATTAGTATGATTCATGTTCGGATCTTTTCTAAAACATAGTAGTCCCTGTCGAGACTGAAATTTGATCCCTTGTACTTTAATTTTTAACAGTTTTTTGTACTTATGTAGTTTTATGATTTTATAACTGGTTACTTGGTCTTGATTGCATCTTTTAACTCTTTAAAGGAAGTTTTTTGCAAAATGTTCAAAGTATAAGGTTTGATTTTGTAAATAGAGGCGAAGTTGTTAAACAGGCGAACTTGTGCATAACTTCGCCTAGGCGAAGTTATCCACAACTTCGCCTGTATAACTCCGCCCCTATATAAAGGAATTTTTAAGGTCAATCGTTCAATATTTTCAAATATCGGCGAACTTATCTTCCGAAATTCCAGCGAACTTATCAGTTTTCCGGCGAACTTGTCGTTCTTTCCGATTCCTTGATCTTTTTCTCAGATTCCGTTACGATTCAAGGTTCGAGGTGTCGATATATCGTATAACCCATGTTCTTTCTTGTTTATCAAAGGTCGTGTCGAACCGTTTCGAAACCTCGGACCGTCGGACTTTTGAACCCGATTTCAAAACTTGTCTTTACGTGGTCATGAACAAACTGATCGTCCAGATTGCTTTAAAATCATGTTTTTCGGACCCCTCAATCGTCAAACTAACCTAAAACATCAGTTTTTTTTTCGGATTTGAATCTCCTTACTGTCGCCGATTCAGATTCAGGCGAACTTACAGTTTGGGCGAAGTTATCCGTAACTTCGCCTGAGGCGATGTTGTGGTGAGGCGAAGTTATCATTAACTTCGCCTGGACCTTTTTCCTTATTAGTTATTAGACGAACTTAAAGATGAAGCGAAGTTGTTCCCAACTTCGCCCCACCTTTAACTTCGCCTATACAGATTTTATCACAACTTCGCTCATGGTAACAAGCGAACTTGTGTTATGCCTTAACGTTTATCTAACTTGGATCGTTTGTTGCAGATATGGCTGCTGTTGCTGGTGCTGGAGGTGCTGGTGGCGATGACGGAGGAGATAATCAAAGGCAGTTCTTCCCTGGGCACAACATGTATATTACATTAGACCCAGACGCGAGTGGTGTCGATGATTTCCGCGAGATCATCACATTCCTGCTTCGCTCGCGGATATTCCACGCTGTCACAACAACTCTGCCGATTTCCTTGCCCAACATTGAGGATTTCTGGCAGACGGTGGAATATGACTGCCGCGTCGAGCCCCCGGTTATACGAGCAACCGTCAACAATCAAGAAGTTCAGTTCTCTTCTGAACAAATCCGGGCGGCTTTACGTTTCGGGAATGAGACCAGGGATGACCCGACGGACTTTTTGGCTCCTTTTCGAGATGGAGCGTTTTTACGAATGGGCTATTCGGGTCCGTTGGGCGATACACAAAGAAGGAAGGGTTTCCTACTCGATCAGTGGCGCTTCCTCATGCACGTAATGATTGTCTGCATGTCAGGGAGGAAGGCGGGCACTGACGGAATGGGTGCGACCATGCAGTCAGCGATGACTGCTCTGACTTATAACAAACGTTATAGCTTCAGTCAGATGGTCTTCTATGAGATCGATAGACAAAGACGGGCAGTGGCGCGTGAGAGGTTCATTATGTATCCAAGATTCATCCAGATGATCTTGAACCATGTGGCTCCAAATCTACCTCAGCGCCACCCGATCAGATACGTGGAGAGTGTGAACAAGCGTATCTTTGCTCAGTGCAGGACATCGAGCGCGAGGAGCAAGCCTGAACTGCGTCCTAGGCATACTCCACTGTTTGGGTATTTAATCAACCCGGAGTATGTTCCTGCTAATGGGGACGAGTTTAGAGATCCTCGACCACAACAGGCGGGAGCACCTCAAGCTGTACCTGCTGCGCCTGTTGTGTCAGCTGAAGAAGAAGTAGACCTTGACGCTGCTTTTGGCGGCCAAGGATTTTTTGACATGGATAGTATGCATCCAGCAGAAGAGATTCAGGTCTCGGCTGCAAGAGTTTCAACTGTGGAAGTGACTAGGGCAGCTACAACGGTGGCTGACTCAGATTTTGATGATGTAATGGATGAGGCAAGAAGGATGTTGGTGACACAAGAAAGAACGGTTGGGAAAAGAAAGAGAACTGCTGATGATGATATTGAGGCAGACTATGAAGAAGAAGTTCAGCAGTTGATTCGCAGATCTAGAAGAGAACGTGCAGGTATGGGTTCAGGAGCTGGAGAGACTTCAAGGATAGTACGTTTTGCTCCACCCACCTTGTCCGGTATGACTCTTATTCCTTCTTCACTTCCATTTACAAGTTCAAGCGCCACGGATGTACCCGTGGTGGCTACAACATCATCTGTTGGCCTCCCATCTATCACACTCCAGCTGACGACTCCAGAAATTGTATCGTTGCCGCCTCCAACGCTTACTCCGTCGGAGGTTGTTGCACAGGTTGTTGAGTCGACAGTGGTTCACACTGCAGGGTTGTAGGTCACGATACCACCTGCGGTTGCGTCCACAACTACTTCTGATGTCCCGGTTACATTTGAAATCCCACCTCAGTTCACTCAAGATTTATCACATATGAGGTTCGATTTCGGTGCAACCCTATCAGACTCGGAGAGAATAGCTGCACTGGAACGGGTCGTGGCAGAGCAATCTAGAATCAATCTTATCCAGACCCAGGCTATTCAGAGCCTAGTGGCAGAGAATCAGCTACAGTCGTCCCTCCTGGTTGAGCATGGAAAAATTATAGATGCTATGAAGGAGTTCTTGGCATCTCAGGGGGAGACGAGCTGTAAAGGCGACGAGCTCAGGACAAAGAAGAAGAATGACAGAGACGATGATCCCAATGCATCGAAAGGTGCAGGTGGTGAGTTGCCAAGAACTACTCAAGCTCTTGGGACTTCCACAGCTCAGGGGGAGTCTGCAGGTGAAGCTGGCAGTTCTGGTGGTAGATGACGAGGAGATGGGAGATGATGTGATCGATGCCTTGAAGGAATTAGATGATGATATGTTAGATGATGAGTTTATGTTTGAAGATGATGTTCTACCAGTCGAAGAGATTGAAAAGATTGGTGCGGAAATAGTGATTGAAGATGATGTTGAAGAGGGTGAAATAGTTGAGGAGAATATTGAACACGAGATCCCTGAAGTTGAAAAGTCAGATGTATGTCAAGATACAGTAGGTGATGATACAGAATGGGAGGAGCAGCCTAGATGGAAGGAAGGCTATGCTCATTGGTTTATCAAAACAAAGAAGCCAGTGGTACCTACAATGTTCAAGAAAACTTATAATATTAAAGGGTACGCTGAGTCAAAGAAAGGCATTATCTGTTGGTTATATGATGAACAGTTAAAGTTGTTTGTGGTGAAACGTTTTGATGGTATTCAGTATTTTAAAAGGACGTTGAGATCTCTCAATACATTGCCTGAATGTGAGGTGAAGGATTTGGCTAGATTGGGGTTGATTAATAGAAGCGACGACAACATGGCGAGAGTTATTGGGAAAATTGTGTGGAAAGAAAGTATTAAAGAAAAGAAGTTTGAGTTATTAAAGCCACAGAAGGGAAAGCTAGTGGAAGATAAGGAAAGAGGAATGAGAGCAGATGGCAAGCCATGGATGGTAATGAAGTACAAACCGATCCGATGCATTAAGGAGGTTCCAATGAAGACTATGCCTCAAGATGTGTTGAAGAATCTTAAATGGTGGTATGTTGATTGCCAGACTGCTGAAGCCGTGACGGAAGACGAAGATGAACAAGAAGTGCTAAGAGCGTATGATCCGATGCATCTTGTTAATTTATCGAAAGCTGATCTGCAAGTGTTAAATGAAAAGAAGATATTTTATATTCCTGCTTGGAAAGATGAAGCGAGGAAATATCAGCGAGTAGTCACAGTATGCGTGAGAGAAGGAGTACATGCATAAAGACAAAGAGATCGAAGATTACAAGACACGTGCTTAAAGATCAAGACATGAAGCAACTGCCAAGGGGGAGTCTGTTGGTGCATAATGTCAGTAGTTCATAGTCGTGTGTCTGTAATTGAGTCTGTAATGATTAATTATGTTTTATATGTTTAAGCGAAGTTACTGACAAGTTCGCTGTTTAGGCGAACTTGTTAGTCAAGCGAAGTTATGGACAACTTCGCCTGAACATGCCAGGCGAAGTTGTCATGTATATATATTCCTAGGTTACGGTTTGTTTAGAAGTTGATCGAGTTGTTTATCGAGTTGTTCAAGTTATCGTATACAGACGTGTGTGAGTCGAGAGACGTGTATTCAGTGATTATATCACGTGTTCGGTTATAATATAACGTGTTCGTTTATTCGTATCGTGTGTTTGTTTGATTCGTGTTCTACACTCGTAACAACCTACGCAGGGATTCCGCACCTGTGTAGATTGAGATATCCCGTGAAGATCCATCCAGGGAACCTACAACCTTGACCCTATATAAAGAAGTTTTTGGTCAAATGCTCAGTATTGTTTTTCAAAATCCGGCGAACTTATTCCCAGTAACCCTAAGCAAAGTTATATCTCGATCAATCTGTGTTATTTTTTCTTGAGTTCATTCCGTGTTAAAGGTGTGTAGTGTTGTTGCATCTTTTAATCTATGTCATTGGTGTTAATCAAAGGTCGTTTCGACCCGTTTAGTGACCTCGTTCTTTCTAACATCCAACACCCGATTTTCAAACTTATTTTCACGTGGTCGTAATCATATTGATCGTCTAGATCTCCATAAAAACATGTGTTTAACAGTCCGCAATCTCCAAATTGACCTAATCAATTCGTTTGAACAACTAAACTGTTGCCGATTCATATTCAGGCAAACTTACAGTTTAGGAGAAGTTATCCTTAACTTCGCCTGAGGGTTAACTTCGCCTGATAATTAATTATGTAACAGTACATGAGGCGAAGTTGTGGTTAGGCGAAGTTATCATTATGATGACCTTGTCATGACTCCATGCAGGAATCTTGATGAAGTCAGAAACCGGGCATTAAGATATATTTGGCTAGAGGACGATAAGAAAGCTCATGGAAGCTTGGTTATCCCGAAGTATGAGTCCACCAACAGGAAGTCAGACACTCCACAGAAGTACACTAGGCCCAAGCCTTATTCTAAGCAGGATAATCCCAGGATAAACGTTGTGGAAGAAGATGAGGATGATGAAGAGTATCCTAAAATGTTTGAATATTGTTTTATATTGATATTAGTGGTGTGATTTATGCAATGCAGGATCTAGGTGATAAGGCCAGATGGCCTAAGAAAAATGAAAAGCTCGGATCCATCAAAGACAAGTCCAAATGGTGTGCATTCCATGAAGACTTTGGCCATCGCACTGAAGATTGCATAGCACTTCGGAAAGAAATAGGATATCTTCTCAGCAAAGGATACCTGAAGGAACTATTTGGAAGAAACAAGAACAAGAGTCAGGATCCTGTCAAGATACCTAAAAGGGCACCTTCTCCTCCACCCAGGGCTAAGGTTATATCTTTCATCTCAGGAGGATCTGACATTTGCGGAACCTCGTATTCAGCAGCTAAGAAGCGTTCCAGAGAAACAAAAATGGACGACAGAGAAAGACCTCTCCACACTTCCACTCTGACAACTCAAAGGATCATATCCTTCAACGAGGAGGACCGATGTGATCTTGTGGATTCCAACCATGATGGTTTGGTAATCACTTTATGTATAGCTAACTGTTTTGTGCGCATGATACTCGTTGATGGAGGAAGCTTTGTGAACATTATCCAAATGGATGCCTTAAAGAAGATGGATATTCCGGAAATGGAGATTATCCCAAAATCCTCAGTTCTAGTAGGATTCAGTGGCAAGACCAAGAACACTTTGGGAGAAATCAAACTTCCAATATATATTGAAGGAACTAACTCTCTATAAAAATTTTGTGTTATTGACTCATTATCTTGTTGTAATGTGATATTAGGCAGGCCCTGGATCCACAGCATGAAGGCAGTACCCTCAACTTATCATCAATATGTGAAATTACCAAGTCCTTGGGGGGTCATCAAGATTGAGAGCAATCAGCAAGATGCCAAGGAATGTTATGCTTCATCAATGAAGTGGGCTACAAAGCCTACTCATGCATAGCAATTACAGAAACAACCGGGGAAGGTCCTGCAAGCAAGAGAGCATGATGTGAAGGAAGTATCGTTGGATCCTCAGGATACTGAGATCAAAGTATTATTAGGATCAAGTATTTCTGAGGATATTGAAATGGAGTTAATATCCTTCCTAAAGAAAAGAGCTTCTACCTTCGCCTGGAAACATGAAGATATGACAGGTATCTCTAAATCCATAATAACTCTTAAACTTGGTTTAGATAAATCTTTCAGGCCAGTACATAAAAAAAACGAAGAAAGTTTGCTCCTGAGAGAAACGTTATTATACAAGAAGAAGTGCAGGAGCTGCTCAAGACCAAAATGATAAGGGAGGTCCATTATCCTAGATGGTTGGCCAATCTAGTCGTGGTCCAGAAGATCCATTTCCACATACCTGAATAAGGCCTACCCAAAAGATCCATTTCCACTCCAACACATCGACTCAATGGTGGATGAAACAGTTGGCCATGAACTACTAACCTTCATGGATGCATCCTCAGTATTTCAACGGATTCAAATGGAGCCTTCAGATCAAGAAGATACAACCTTCATGACTCCCACGTGTATATACTGTTATACTGCAATGCCTTTTGGACTTAAAAATGCAAGTGCAACATACCACAGGCTCGTCAACATGATGTTCAAAGACCAATTGGGGGACACGATGGAAGTCTACATAGATGACATGGTTGTGAAATCAAGAAAGGCCGAGGATCATCTCAAAGACTTGGCAACAGCATTTGATATCCTGGATGAATTCAACATGAAGTTGAATCCAACAAAATGTCACTTTGGGGTAAAAGCAGGAAAATTCCTGGGATACATGGTCACCAAGAGAGGAATAGAAGCAAGCCTAGAGCAGATCAAGGCTATCCTGGATATCAAATCACCAAGAAATGTCAAAGATGTCCAAAGGTTGACCGAAAGAATAGCTGCTCTCAACAGATTCATCTCGAGATCTTCAAAGAAGTGTAAAGACTTCTATGATATCCCGAGGAAGAATCAAAAGTTTGAATGGGGAGAGAAGCAAGAAAGGGCATTGATATCCCTGAAGGAATACTTATCCTCAGCACCACTTCTAATGAAGCCAGTTGATGGTGAGCCTTTATCCCTATACTTAACCGTTTCTGGGAGTGCAATCAGTGCCGTCTTGGTCAAGGATCATGAAGGTCAACAACATCCAATATATTATGTAAGTAAAAGTCTACTAGATGCTGAATCCAGGTTTTCCTATCTTGAAAAGTTAATTTTAGCACTTATAATGGCTTCTACTAAACTAAGACATTACTTTGAAACTCATGCTATACATGTAAAAACTAACTATTCTATTAAAGCTGTCTTGAGAAAACCAGAAATGTCAGGTAGGATGGCAAAATGGGCTGTGAAACTTAGTGCATATGATATCTCATATGAGCCAAGGATAGCCATAAAATCTCAGGCACTTGCCGACTTTGTGGCTGATTTTAGCCAGGATATACTTGAAGAAGTAGAAATGGAGGTTCAACAATTGGAAGTTAAGGAAAGTTGGACTTTGCATACCGATGGTGCCTCCAACATAAGAGGAACAGGTCTAGGTATCCTGCTAAAATTGCCACAGGGGGACATAATACCTCTATCTATATCTTGTGAATTTCAGGCTACTAATAATGAGACTGAATATGAAGCCTTAATAGCTGGTTTGCAATTAGCTAAGGATATGAAGGTTAGGTATCTGCAAGCTTATGTTGATTCTTTGTTATTAGCTAACCATTTCAATGGCTCTTATGCAGTGAATGTAGAAAACTTAGCGAAATATTTAGAAATAGTTAAGCAATTAGCTATGTGTTTCGAAACATTTGACATAGTGCAGGTACCAAGAGAAGAGAACACTGAAGCAGATGCCTTAGCAAACTTGGCATCAGCTCTCAAGATACCAGGAGATGTCAAGATACCTATCGTGCATATCCTGACTCCAGCAACAAAGGAGAACCTCGAAGTCCTAGAGACCTCAAATTCTAAGGATAATCCAACATCTTGGACCAATCCCATAATAAGGTATCTTCAGGATAACGAGATCCCAGAAGGGGAAAATCCCAGAGCTTTCCGAATGAAGGTAACCCAATACATTGTCTTAAATAATGTTTTGTATAGAAAATCACTTGCAGGTCCATACTTGAGATGCTTGGAATATCAAGAAGCACAAGAAGTTCTTAATGACATACACGAAGGCGATTGTGGAAACCACACTGGGGTCAGAGCCTTAGCATCCAAGATACTAAGGACAGGTTACTTCTGGCCAACAATGAGGAGAGATGCAATGGATTTCTCCAAAAAATGTGATGCTTGCCAAAGGCATAGCAACATATTGTATCAACCAGCCGAACCATTATATCTTATCATATCCTCGTGGCCATTTATAAAATAGGGAATGGATATTGTGGGAAAGCTGCCCAAAGCTCCTCGTGGAAAGGTCTTTATGCTGGCCATGACAGATTACTTCTCCAAGTGGATAGAAGCAGAGGCATTTGTTCAAGTTAAAGAAAAGGATGCGATCTCATTCATCAAGCGCAACATCCTGACAAGATTTGGTATCCCAGCAGAGATTGTTTGCGACAATGGATCATAGTTCATCGGAAGAAGAACAACCAACTTTTGTGAAAGTTGGGGAATTAAGATGGTGACTTCAACTCCAGTACATCCTCAAGCTAATGGTCAAGCAGAATCCAGTAACAAGATCATCATCAACAATCTGAAGAAAAAATTGGGGTCCAAGAAGGGAAAATGGGATGAAGAACTACCATATGTTCTTTGGGCCGATAGAACCACTTCAAAAAATACAACGGGACAAACGCCTTTCTCCTTGGTGTTTAGGGCCGAAGCTGTTATCCTAACAGAGATGGTGATCCCCACAGCAAGAACCAGCATCTAGGATACTGAGTCCAACAACAAATATCTTACCGAAGATTTGGATATCATTGATGAACTCAGAGATCTCGCCAGAATCAGAATGGTCGCATACCAACAAAAAATAGCCAAGTCCTACAACAAGAATATCAGAATTCGAAGATTTCAAGTACGAGACATGGTATTAAGAAAAGCATTTCAGAATACCACTAACCCAGCGGATGGAAAGCTAGCTCCAAAGTGGGAAGGTCCTTACCTGATTGATTCAGAGGCAGGAAAAGGGGCCTACAGGTTAATTACTATGGAAGGTGTTCCTATACCAAGAGCTTGGAACGCTATCCACCTCAAGGCGTATTTTTGTTAATATACTGGTATGTTCGTATCCCTAGGATAAAGGTATGTTCCCTCATCTATTTTTACATTTTTTGAATTTTATTATCTCTAAATCAAGTTTACTGACTTAAGCATCGGAGGGGTGTTATGATGTTCGGTTTATTTGTACATATTCTAGTTTATTAACTTAGTTGTTTTACTCGTTTAGTTTAGGAACTTTGGTACTTCATACATGTTTATTGTGTTTCAGGTCATAGGTACTTAACGCGCTTAATTTGGACCTGTACGAGCATGGAATAAAGACTCGGGATGTCCAGCACGCGAATCGAGATAGTTTTATGGACTTGCTGACTAAAGCCACCCATCACGTAGTGCAATGGGTGTGGAAGGCAGGGCATCACGCTATGCGATTCCCTTCATTATTGATTGCGTTGACTTTGGTCCATCGCGTAGCGCGATGGACCAGCAGAGGAGACCATCGCTCTACACAATGGTCCCCAGAATCGTGAAAGTTAGGGTTTGAATTTATATTACGTTTTCACGACCCTAGACGCTATTATTCACCTTCTAGGCAACTTTCAGAGCAGCAAGGAGAGCTACCATCACTTCCAATCATCTCCAAGCATCATACATGTCATACCAGATCATCACTGAAGCCCGAGAGATGCCGATGCGTGGCTAGTTCCTTCAAGTCATACCCGGGATGTAGAGTATTGTATCTTTCAGTTTTTCTCATGTATTAAGAATGAATTGATTGTAACTATCTTTCATGTTAATCTATGAGTATTGATGTCTAGTATGATTGTGCACAACGTCAGTTTAGGTTTATTTCGATCAGAACGATTAGTGTGCCAGTTGCTATGATAATTACTTATAGGATTGTTTTGACCTGTTAATTGCAAGAAAGCATACGTTCTCCCTTAGTTGAGTCACACTGGCAGGGACCGTTTGATAACCAGTGCCGTGTGTTAGCGAACGTGAATGCCTAAGGTTTAACTTGTTAGTGTTGACACAGGATAGTTTATCTGTTAAGTTGCATGAGTTTGCTGTTAGGTTACGTACTTGGATTCCCGGGTGTGATTTGCTTTTTCTGATTGATTGAATACTTGATTACTTGTTTGATATTATAAAACTTAAATTCCTTTGCTAGTGTGATCAGCACTTTGATAGTTACTTGTTGGTGCATGTTTTGTGACCGTCGCTATGCAATTCTGTTCAGCGTTGTGGAAGTACGAAGTTAGAGCAACTTCGCCATAGGCGAAGTTGTAACAACTTCTGCCATAGGCGAAGTTAGAACAACTTCGCCATAGGCGAAGTTGTAACAACTTCACCTACTGGCCCAAGCCCAAGCCCAGGCGAAGTTGTAAAAACTTCGCCTACTGGCCCAAGCCCAAGCCCGTGAAGTTGTGATTATATATATCGGCTGTGTCTTGTTTAGGTTGGAAAATCCAAAAAGTTGAGTGAGTTTAGTGATCAGTTTATTTGTCTAGAGAGAAACCAAGAGTGAGAGTCGTGTGGGACGACCCGAGGTAGAGCACACCTCGGGTCGGCCGTCATTTGTTTTCATGTTTGGTATGTAAGTGTTTTGATTATTATATAAAAGATATGCAGATGTGTTTTTATCCCATTCGTGTGTTTGTTCGTGTATGTGTTTTGTGTGTAATCGTGTTCTTCGTCTTCTACACCAATAAACGAGTCTAGGAGGATTCCGCACTCCTAGATATCGTGCGGATCTCGTATCGATCGGCGACGCCCCGCGGGGACTAACAAGTGGTATCAGAGCCTTAGGCTCTTATGCTATGGTTCGAGATCTGCGTTTTGGTGTTTCAGGCACGTTTCTGATGCGTTTCTGGCCGAACAGCCGCCGCATACGAAGTTATGGGGGTCAGGCGAAGTTGTCGCTTAAATTTTAGGGTTTAGGCGAAGATATAAGGTTAAGCGAAGTTATTCACAACTTCGCCTACCTCACAAGTTCGCTTATCTCAGGCGAAGTTATCTGTCAGGCGAAGTTATGGACAGGCGATGTTATGAACAGGCGAAGTTAAGGAGGGGCGAAGTTGACTTTTAGGCGAAGTTGACTTTAAGCGAATTTAAAAAAAAAAAAGTGTTTGGAGTTTTTGTCTGTATGGCCAGGTGTACACGATTATTGTGAGACCGAAGATGTTGTTCCGTCAACGAGTGAAACTTGTTATCTCTGGGTCTTACGTGTGAACAAATACGTGTCAACTCTGGATATGGAGTTGAGTTTGTGAATGGGATATTGATTGAAACTGGATATTGACACATATTTGGGTGTTTGTGGGCAATGAATAGTTGTTGTTCAAGGTTGACCAACTGAAGAAAGTCAAATTGAACTGAAGATTTTTGTCATTACTGGATTGCGGTCAGAGCATATTATTTATGTTATTTTCAAGGCGTTCGAGAATTGGATCCTGAAACGTGATGCTTATTTATTAGAGTGAAAATTCTGGAACAAGTTGGATTTAATCGGGAATTAACGTATTTATGTTCTTGATTGTTATCCCTCGTGATTGAAGATGCTTCGGATTAATTAATGCTCATGTGTGTTAGATTCTGTCAAGGTGGTTTTGTGATGAAATTGATCACTTGATGTTGAGTAGTTGAAGATTAAACCTTATCGTATGCCGACATGTTGGTGAAGTTGTGGAGAGAGCCCAACTTCACGTGTTAGTGAAGTTAGATGAACTTCACGTGTTGGTGAAGTCAGAAGGACTTCACGTGATTGGTTGAGATGATCAATTAGTCACGGGGATGCATGCATTTCAAAGACCTCAATCTATTTAGTTGGAGAAGCTTACACTGAAGGGGAGATCTGATATGGAAGACGCTGGGTGATTGTAGATTTGTGAAGCTACAAGACAGTTTCAGACACGGCTGGTTGAAGAACAAACAGAAGATCATCAGTTAAGAGGGAGTCTGTTGGTGCATGTTTTGTAACAGATGATCTTTTGTGTTTGTTAGAATTGAGAGCAACGGTCAAAGGGGAGTCTGTTGGTGCATGTTTTGTGACCGTCGCTATGCAATTCTGTTCAGCGTTGTGGAAGAACGAAGTTAGAGCAACTTCGCCATAGGCGAAGTTGTAACAACTTCTGCCATAGGCGAAGTTAGAACAATTTCGCCATAGGCGAAGTTGTAACAACTTCGCCGACTGGCCCAAGCCCAAGCCCGTGAAGTTGTGATTATATATATCGGCTGTGTCTTGTTTAGGTTGGAAAATCCAAAAAGTTGAGTGAGTTTAGTGATCAGTTTATTTGTCTAGAGAGAAACCAAGAGTGAGAGTCGTGTGGACGACCCGAGGTAGAGCTCACCTCGGGTCGGCCGTCATTTGTTTTCATGTTTGGTATGTAAGTGTTTTGATTATTATATAAAAGATCTGCAGATGTGTTTATCCCATTCGTGTGTTTGTTCGTGTATGTGTTTTGTGTGTAATCGTGTTCTTCGTCTTCTACACCAATAAACGAGTCTAGGAGGATTCCGCACTCCTAGATATCGTGCGGATCTCGTATCGATCGGCGACGCCCCGCGGGGACTAACATTACTTCGTAATTCTAAAAACTAGTTGCACATTACACTGACCACATACCCCTGGTGGATACGATACCTGACTTACCCTAGCTACTTAGGTTAATTAGGTTTTTGCATGACACAAACGACGGTCATCAAAATGACGCCATTGCCGGGGAGTTAGTGCGCTTAGTGTTTTGTGTTAATTTATTTCTTAGTTTAATTTAGTTTAAATTAGTTTTTGTTTTTAATTTTAGTTTAGTTTTATTTTCCCATTTTATGCAGGGTGTATTTGTGCAGGTAACAGGTTTATGCACACCCGCCATTCAGGGAGACGGTCCCACTGATTTACGAGCCAGAGATTGAACGTTTAGCTCGGCAGAACCGAGCTCAGATCAGACAGCCGTATATGGAAGGTCAAAACCAAAACCAAAACCAAGACCCACCACCCGAAATTAATGTTTTCCAAACTGAACCGAATCCACTAAATAATCAAAATCCACCAAACAATGACCTACTACCACCAATAAACACCAACCAACAAGCCCAAAATTCATCCCGATAATCCAGAATTCGAAACCGAAACCATGACAGACCCGGGCCATCAGCCCCGAAAAATACCCCTCGTCACCGACAGCTGATTATTCAAGATTTTGACCATGTCAGTATTCACATTGAAGACAAAGAAGAGGGAGATGAGGAGGAATTTGGGCCGAGAAATAACAATGCGGGTTTGCGTGTTGAAGAGGTTGAGGAACCGGTTAGGGTGCGAGGTAATAGGTGGAGGAACTGGAATCTTGATCGAGGTGGTATAGGAAGATATCGGGAGGAACAGAGACAGCCGATTCAGGTTAACCGGGGAGGTTTTGAGGAACCGAGAGCCAGACAAAGGAATTACTGGCCTCCGGTTCAGGGTGTTAACAGTTGGTTCAGACCGGCTATTTCAGATGGTGCATCACCGATTGTCCCACAGGTGCGTGTTCAGGGATAGCCGGCATTTAAATCCCGTCCGTCCTACATCAACATAGTTCCCCATTTTCACGGACTGGGATCAGAAGACCCGTATTCACACTTGTCAGATTTTTCAGCTATTTGCGGGTCTATTGGTGATGGTACTTATGATTAAGATGAGGTTCGGTTACGGTTGTTCCAGTTTTCATTAAAACATAAGGCAAAACACTAGTTTAACTCGCTACCCGATGCACAGTATTGAGAGCTGGGCCGAGATGTAGTAGGTTTTCCTTAACGAGTATTATTCGCAGTCGAAGACTAACGAAGCCCGGATGGAGATTCGACATTGTGCACAGTCACCGGGTGAGTTATTTCATGAGGCATTTATTCGTTAGAAGGAAATGATCAGGAAATGCCTGCACCACCAGATTAAGTTGTGGGAGTTAGTGAAGTGTTTTGTTGACGGGTTGACTTAAGAGGACAGAAAGTATTTGAAATCGTCATGTAATGGGATATTGTTGAACCAACCAGAAGAGGATGATTGGGATTTCCATGAGTTTATGTGTGAGGATTCCAAGTCAGAAGCAGCAGCTGAACAGTTAAATCTGTCTCGAGCGAGTCAGTCAGAATTGCAGAATTGGAACGTGAACTCACGAGTTATCGGAAAGAGAAGAAGAAAGAGGTTGGTAAAGTTGGGGTTAAATTTCCGGTTTGTTCAGATTGTGGTGAGTGGGGGCATAAGGTTGAAAATTGCCCCGGGGTTAATGATGACGAGTATACCGATGAGGAGGAAGTCAGTTACGCGTACGGGGAGTCCAAGGGCCAAGAGTTTAATTCGAATACTTATCACCCGGGCCTAAGGAATCACCCGATTTTCAAATACAGGAACGTGTCGAATCAGTCGAACCCGAACTTTCAGGGGTCCGGTCAGAACCGACAGTAGAACAGCTGTCGACAGGGTGGTTCGAACAGTCAGTATAACAGTCGGGGATATAACAGAGATGGTTATCAGGGTAACAGTTCATCAGGTAATCAGAATCAGGATCAGGAGAAGGGTAGTTCAGGAAATTCAGACGAGTCAATTCATTCAAAATTAGATGCGTTGTTGAAGGTCGTGACTGATAATAAGAAGGAGACACAAAGATAGTTCGAGTTGAGAGACAAGTCGGCAGAAGCAATGTCAAAACTGATTGGTCAGCTCGCAGCAGACATGGCAAAGTTGCAGAAAACCGCGGGTTAGTTACCGAGTGATACCACAGTGAAACCGCAGCACCTCAGTTCGAGTTCGAAAAAAACACGTCAATCAGGTAAGTATTTTAAGAAATGGGAAAAAGTATGATAATAAGGTTGGGGGCTCACCATCTTGGGT